>NW_023270664.1:315631-372822 GCF_011800145.1 Mirounga leonina
GCATCACACTTATGTGCACACATGCACTCACGCACTCGCACACACACATGCACACATGCATGCATGCACAACTGCGTCACACTCGGATGCACACTTGCACGCACACATGCATGCACACACATGCATGCACACCTGCATCACACTCGGATGCACATGCACGCACACACTTGCACACTCGCACACACATGCATGCACACACATGCACCATGCACACACACGTGCACACATGCATCACACTTGTGTGCACACATGCACTCACGCACTTGCATACTCACACACTCGCACACACGCATGCATGCACACCTGCATCACACTTGGATGCACACTTGCACGCACACACTTGCTCGCACACACGCATGCATGCACACCTGCATCACACTTGGATGCATACTTGCACGCACACATGCATGCACACAGTGCACGCATGCACACATGCATCACACCTGTGTGCACACATGCACTCACACACTTGCACACTCACACACATGCACATACACATGCATGCACACCTGCATCACACTCGGATGCACGCACACACTCGCATGCACACACACGTGCACATATGCATCACACTCGGATGCACACGCACGCACACACACTTGCACACACATGTTCCCCCACCACCCTAGGGCCTGTCCTGTCCCAGCAGCACCACACAGCCCGTCCAGAGCCACCCCTGTAAAGAGGTCACGGGGACACTGGCTACAGCTCTGGAGGGTGAAGAGCCAAGGCTGCCCGAGCAGGGGAAGACACAGGACGATGCGCCCCCAGCCTTCAGTTTGCAGAGCAGGGCAATTAAACTTTGGGGAAGCAGAATGCTCAGAAAATCACATGCTCTTCTTAATTCAATTTCCTGGATGCTACAGAATTAGAGAATTAAATGTTTTAAAAGCTTTTAAAGTAAATCAGAATGCCTTAAGAAACAATCCTTCAAACATAGTTTGAGGGTCTACAACAAGCCAGTAGTGTGTGTGTGAGGCAGGGGTGCTTCAAAGACTCATTAATATGATCTCCACCCACAAGGGATTCACAGCCTAACAGGAGAGAGACGCGCACACAGCTGGCTAAGTTTGGGCAGAATTAAACAAGCACCAGACGGGGGCACCTGGCGGCTCAGTTGGTTAAGCGTTACATGTAAAACACAGAAAGTTTAAAAAACAACAGATTACAAACAGTTGGATATTGAACCTGAACTGTGTACAGCTACTCTAGCCCATTAAGTAAACACACAAAAAGGAATAAAAGATGTCTTCCCACAGAAGCACTCTGCACAGACTCACGCAGCACTGACTTGGGAACCCCACAAGCTCTCCCTTCCTGCCGCTGCTTTCCAGTGGGCACAGAGAGACAGTAAATCATCGTATGCCCACGAAGCTGAGACGATGCCCGACGACAACAGAGCCTCCGCTGCTAGGAAGGCATTGCAGAGCTCGCGGATTTGTCGGAAAGGCTGGAGAAACCCACTTTGGGCTGAGCTGCCTGGAGCGATGCTGCCAACGGCGCCCAAGGGCCCTGGGAGTCTGACCATTCTCTGCCCAGTCACCACCAGCCTGCCCCCTTTGTCCAACCTCTGGATCAAAGGTCTGAGTGGAACGTTCCCCCGGAACTGTGGGAAATGGGTGGATTTTCCTTTGCTTCTACTTAAAAGGGCAGGATTCAGCCCTGGGACCTACTGAGGTAGAGGGGACCACAGACCTGCAGTGAGCAGGCCACAGGGGAGTGAGGCAGCCTGATACCCCCAGACTGTGGGAAGGACACACTGGGGGTCACCCCAACATGACCACCAGGTCCCGGTGAGAGTTGACTCACTGGTGTTATTAGAAAAGTTTGTAGTAAAGACAATCTTCTCCACAGATGGACAAACACCCCTTGTAACAGAGCTGAACCACATCCTGTCTGATCTGTCCTCACCAAATGCCAGACAGCAGGTAAGAAAGTGGGAGCCCATACTGAACCAAGATGGTGTGCGTGAGACATCACATTACAAGGGAGGACTCCAGTTGGAGAACCCACCAGAAGAACCTCAGATCCTGGCTGTAGGACTGGCCGCGGGATGAAAGAGGCACACGCTATAGTGAACCCGTTTAAATGTCACCGGCGGTTCCTAGGAGCTCGTGCTGAAACCAAAACATAGAAATGTCTCAGATAGATAGATCATAGATAGATATATAGATAGATGATTGATAGATGAAACATGGATAGATAAGATTGAAAGATGATTAATTGATAGATGATAAATTGATAGACTATTATAGATCAAAAGACATATGAAAGTCAGAGAGACAGTGGTTCTCAGCCATGGCTGCTAATTGGTAAACCGCATAGCTTGAAAACCACTCTGTCCCACCCCAGAGACCCTGAATCAAGCAGTCTGGGGGAACCCTGTACTGAGTTTGCTCCCAGTGACTCCAGTTTGCAGCCTGAGAATCAAACTCTAAGCATGCGTGACATTGAAATACACGTGTGTGGCACATCTCTCCTCCCTGAGGACGTGTGTGAGTGAACAGATCACAGTGTTTGATCGGAACGCCGCTGGGCCCCAGCTGGCCGGGACCCGTGTGCCCGGTGTGCCAGATGCGTTAGGAGGTGCGTTAGAAGGGACCGGTGGACAGGCCACACCCCGTGCCAGGGGCCCCTGTGAGCAGAGTGCCTGCGTTCTGTGCTCTCCGCTGTGCACAGGCGTCCACTCCAGGGGGGGCTGGTATGGGCCAGGCCGCCATCTTCCCAGTTCTGGGCACAAGGGCCAGCAAGCCCATGGGCCACAGTCAAAAGCCACATGTCTGGCCTGTTTTCACCCAGTTGAGTCCAAACATCAGCAGGGAAGGAAAGAGGGTTATTTTTTAGTTCCCCAAAACAACTATTAGGTGAACACTGTGATTTATTCCTATTTGACAAGAGAGTGGGCTGAGGCAGGTAACGCCCAGATCACACACTATGTAGCCTCAAACCTTGGTGGCCAGAGTCTGTCTGATGGGCCCTCACTGAACCACGTTTTACCAAATGCCTGGTACAAGCCGGGCATAGAGGAAACCTTCTACTGGACACCACTGCAGAGTCAGCTGTGTCGGTAAGAACAGGGCGGCCCAACCCTGGGGTGGTGAGAGCCCGTCCTGTCCCTCCTGAGCCCCCAGCACTGGATGGCCTTCCAGCATGAAGTAGCAGGCGCAGAGCAATGTGCGAAACCCAGACACACAGCTGTCCCTGTGCCCTCCTCCCAAAAAGCCACGTGTGTTTCCTCTGATTTCACCCTTACTCTTCAGAGGCCGGCTTGTCAGCTTAAATGAGTCCTGAGACGGGGCCCCCCGGACAGCAAGGATGGGGCAGGGCGCCCCGGCTGCCGGCTTCCCCAGTGTCCTGTCAGGCCCCTGCTAGGAAGCTCAGGGCAACCCGCCCCTTCCCCGCACACCCTCGGGAACTACTGCGCCTCTGTCGTGGTCCGGAATGCCTGCTGACCTGTGGGAGGGAGGGGAGAAGGACGTATGCCGGCCCTCTCCCTGCCTCTCCAACCAGCTAATGGTGCACAGACTCGCAACCTTTCAATGAAGGTATTTCCCTGTCTCCACAGAATTGCTATCATAGTCGGACTTGAATTCAGCCTTGGGAATTTGAGTGTAAAAGATAATGAACAAAAGTTAAAAAAAAAAAAAGATGTCTTTTAAGTAAAAGCCTTGACTTTGTGACAACCGGGGGGTGCGTTCCAATACTCGGGGGAGAATTTTGTTATCATAGATTTATAAAGGTAGTAATTATAACTTGAAGCTGAACCATCAGAATTCCAAATTCTTTCTGATGGTAGCTTTTTAGTTGCCAAGGGGTTGTTTTGCTTGGGGTTTGTTTTCCTGTCCTCGTGGCTTATTTCCACATAAACCACGCACAGATGGTGCTGATCCCCTCTGCAGGGCAGGACACCTGCTCCCCCAAGTTACACTTCCCACCTCATCACCGCTCCAAGGGAAGACTGACGTTCCCTGCCCAGCTGCACCCATTCGACACTACAGGATCACCCCTCCTGCAGACAATCCTTAGAGACACATAGGTTTTTGCTGTAAGGGCACAACAGTCCTCGGGCTTAGAGAAGAAGAATGGCCCGTCATCGCTGGAGAAAGGGCACTGCTGACCTGAAGAGGTTTCTGTTTTGAGTGGTGCAGATCAACCCTGTGGACTGTGGTTCTCAGACCGTAGAACTGGCTTACTTTTTGAGGGAAAAGCCCCTGCAGAACCGAGGACCTCATGTGCATGGTCAGTGCTCGCCCTCCACCCACCTCACATGGAGGCCTCCGGGAGCGTCTCCCGAGTCAGGGTGAATGCCCAAGTGTGGTCAGAAGATGTAAGAACTATAAGGACAGGGCTTCCTTGTAGAAAAGATTTTACCTAACTGTGGGTTTTTTAAGTATTTCACATTAGTGCTTATCAAAAATAGAAGGTCTTCAAAAAATAAAAGTGATTATCCCCCTTGATATCACCATGAAAAGACTGGATTCTGATGGATATTTTTTAAATAACATTTCTTAGAGGAGAGCTCTTAGCTGTACTGCTTCTTGCAAATGTGTGTGGTTCTGGAATTCTAAATGCAAGCTCCATAGCGAAGCCCAGAGGACGTGGGCGTGGAGGGATGGCCGGATGTTTGCTGCCCCCATATGGCTCACTTTCTCACAGTTCCTGTGCCTTTTGCAAATCCCCAGGCCCAGAACGTCCTTGAGGGAGCGCAGTCTTGTTCCAGAGAGCTCTAAGCAGCACCAACACGCCCCTGAGGATGGGTGAGCGGCAGCCCCAGCACATGCAGAGGAGCTAAAAGTTCCTGTGTTCTGGGCCCAGCAACAGGCTGGGGAGACCTAGCAGAGGTTGGGAGATGGGTTAGTGACCTGGGGGAGGGGGGCACCTCTCCAGGCTTCTCTCCTGGACCCCTGCCCCAGGCACTGTCAGAAGCATGGCCCTGAGAGCATCCTCCCGGTACAAAGACCGCTTTGGGGCCAGGACCCTCACCTTGTCTGTCTATAGAACAAGCCTTAACCTGTCAGAAGGCATGTTCTTTGTCAGAATGGCTAAAATCAGCAACACGGGAAACAACAGGTGTTGGCGAGGATGCAGAGAAAGGGGAACCTCGTGCACTGTTGGTGGGAATGCAAGCTAGTGCAGACACTCTGGAGAACAGTATGGAGGCTGCTCAGAATGTTAAAAATACAACTACTCTACAAGCCAGCAATGCACTACTGGGTATTTACCCAAAGGATACAAAAATACAGATCTGAAGGGGTACATGCACCCCAGTGTTTATAACAGCATTATCAACAATAGCCAAACTGGGCGCCTGGGTGGCTCAGTTGGTTAAGCGACTGCCTTCGGCTCAGGTCATGATCCTGGAGTCCCGGGATCGAGTCCCGCATCGGGCTCCCTGCTCAGTGGAGAGCCTGCTTCTGCCTCTCTCTCTGCCTGCCTCTCTGCCTACTTGTGCTTTCTCTCTGTGTGTCAAATAAAAAAAAAAAAAAAAAAAACAATAGCCAAACTATGGAGAGAGCCAAGATGTCCATCAACAAATGAATGGAGAAAGAAGATGTGGTGTATATATACACTGGAATATTACTCATCCATCAAAAAGAATGAAATCTTGCCATTTGCAGCAACATGGATGGAGCTAGAGTGTATTATGCTAAGTGAAATAAGTCAGTCAGAGAAAGACAAATACCATATGATCTCACTCATATGTGGACTTTAAGAAAACAGATGAACATATGAAAAGGTGAAAAAGAAAAAAAGGAGAGAGGGAAACAAGCCATAAAAGACTCTTAATGATAGAGAACAAATTGAGGGTTGCTGGAGAGAGGCGGGGGGGATGGGCCAGATGGGTGATGGGCATTAAAGAGGGCACCTGTTAGGATGAGCACTGACTGTTGTATGTAAGTGATGAATCACTGAATTCTACTCCAGAAACCAATACTGCACTGTATGTTAACTACCTAAAATTAAAAAAAAAAAAAAGGCACACTCTTGTCACCCTCACAACATAAGTGATGACCATGTAGCTAGGAGGGAAAGATAAAAACTGGGATCCCTGGTGGGGACGGGGGCAAAAACTGGTGCTAAGCTCAAGGCTTGGCCAGGAAAACAGCAGGAACACCCCTGAGACATGGTGCCAGGGCCTGCTGAGACCAGAAACAGAAACCCAAAGTCCACTCCCCAACAGGCCAATGTGCATCAAGCAACAAGCCACCTACTGGGGAACAACCACTCTGAGGAAAAGTGCAGAGGGACCCCAAAACTGAGGATGGAGCAGACACTGAAGAACCCTCTGACAAATGAGTCTCCACCTACCCCCAAGACCCAAAGGATCAATGAGAGAAACCTGGGGCAACAGCAAATCCCAAACACATCCCAAGCCCTGATTAGACTGACTCAAGCCCTACAGAAAAGGTCTGCCAGGAGAAGGCCAGCCATTCCAGGCTCTAGTCTCTACTGTCCTATACGACAGACGCAACTTTCAACAAAAAAACAAGAAGCCTACACAAAAGCAAGAAAAAATGCAACACACTCCTAAGAGATGAAGCCACCATCAGAACCATAGATACCATAGTGAGGGGGTGCCCGGGTGGCTCAGAGTTTAAGTGTCTGCCTTCAGCTCAGGTCATGATCCTAGGGTCCCGGGATCGAGCCCCGCATCGGGCTCCCTGCTCGGTGGGAAGCCTGCTTCTCCCTCTCCCTCTGCCCCTTCTCTCTCTCAAATAAATAAAAATAAAAAATCTTAAAAAAAAAAAGAACCATGGATATGATAGTGATGTTGGAACTAACTGAATAGTTTGCAGGGAACTTAAAATAGCTATGATTAACACATTAAAGGTTATAATGGAAAAGGTGGACAACATACAGATCAGATTGGTAATTTCAGCAGAGAAATGAAGACTATAAAGAATTAAGTAAATGTAAATGCTAGAAAAGAAAAACATAATAGCAGAAAAAGAATGCCTTCAGTGGGCTCATCCTTAGACTCAACACAGCCAAGGAAAGAATCAGTGAACTTGAAGAGGAAAAGAGAAATTACCCAAACTGAAACAGAAAGAGAAAAAAAGAAAAGAAGAGAAAAGAAAGGCAGAACATATTATCCAGGAGTTGTGAGATAATATCAAACAGTCTAATGCATACATTACTGGAAACTGAGAGGAGAGAACAGGGGAAAAGAAATATTTGAGGAAATAATGGCTGAGAATTTTCCAAAAGTAATGATAGACATCAAACTGAAGGTCCAAGAAGTTCAGAGAACACCAAGTAGGATAATTTTTTTTAAAAGTGGGGCGGGGGGGGGGCGCCTGGGTGGCTCAGTTGGTTAAGCGACTGCCTTCGACTCAGGTCATGATCCCGGAGTCCCGGGATCGAGTCCCGCATCGGGCTCCCTGCTCGGCAGGGAGTCTGCTTCTCCCTCTGACCCTCCCCCTTCTCATGTACTCGCTCTCTCTCATTCTCTCTCTCTCAAATAAAAATAAATAAATAAATCTTTAAAAAAAAAAAAGTGGGGCGGGGGGCAAGAAACCCACGTACCATATTCAAATTGTTGGTAAAAGTCAGAGAAATTCCTAAGAGCAGCCAGAGAAGAGACATATTACATACACAGGGACAAAGATGAAAAGTTAGGCACCTTTTCTTCAGAAACATGGCTGACAATGGAGGGATATCTTTGATGTGCTGACACAGAACTCTCAACCCAGCATGCTATCCTGAGTAAAGATGCATTTCAAAAGAACAGGAGAGGGGCACTGGGTGGTTCAGTTGGTTAAGCGTTCAAATCTTGATTTCGGCTCAGGTCATGATCTCAGGGTCATGAGCTGGAGCCCTGCTTCGGGCTCTGTGCTCAGAGTCTGCTTGAGATTCTCTCTCTCTAAAATAAATAAATAAATCTGTTTTTTTTTAAGAAGTGGAGGAGAAATAAAGACTTTCTAAGACAAAGAAAATTCTTAGGAATTTATTGCCCTGTAGCTACTCTCCAAGAAATCTTAAGGGAAACTTCTCAGGCACAAGGAGTACAATACTAGATGGCAGCTTAGATCTACAAAAAGAAAAGGAAAGCACAGCATACATGAGGGTAAGATGAAATTCATTCTCCCTACATGGAATTACTTGAAAAGTTAACTGTCTAAAAAAAACATAACAACACATTGAGTGTTTATAGCACATATGAGGAAAATATATGCAGATGCACACAGGATGAGAGGAAGGAGGTAAGTTCCTTACCGCACCCATGAAGAGGTATACATCATTCAGAGACAGACTCTGGTTAAATAAAGACATATGTTGTAAGCCCTAAGGCAATCACTAACTACTTTTTTTATTTTTTTATTTTGATGTAGTGTTCCATGATTCATTGTTGGCATATAACACCCAGTGCTCCATTCAATACGTGCCCTTTTTAATACCCATCACCAGGCTAACACATCCTCCCACCCCCTCCCCTCTAGAACCCTCAGTTTGTTTCTCAGAGTCCATAGTCTCTCATGGTTCATCTCCCCCTCCGATTCCCCTCCCCCTTCGTTTTTCCCTTCCTGCTATCTTCTTTTTTTTTTTTTTTTAACATATAATGTATTATTTGTTTCAGAGGTACAGGTCTGTGATTCAACAGTCTTACACAATTCACAGCGCTCACCATAGCACATACCCTCCCCAATGTCTATCACCCAGCCACTCCATCCCTCCCACCCCCCACCACTCCAGCAACCCTCAGTTTGTTTCCTGAGATTAAGAATTCCTCATATCAGTGAGGTCGTATGATACATGTCTTTCTCTCTTTGACTTATTTCACTCAGCATAATACCCTCCAGTTCCATCCACATTGTTGCAAATGGCAAGATTTCATTCCTTTTGATGGCTGCATAATATTCCATTGTATTCTTCTTTATCCATTCATCCGTCGATGGACATCTTGGCTCTTTCCACAGTTTGGCTATTGTGGACATTGCTGCTATAAACATCGGGGTGCACATACCCCTTCGGATCACTACATTTGTATCTTTGGGGTAAATACCCAGTAGTACAATTGCTGGGTCGTACAGTAGCTGTATTTTCAACTTTTTCAGGAACCTCCATACTGTTTTCCAGAGTGGCTGCACCAGGTTGCATTCCCACCAACAGTGTAGGAGGGTTCCCCTTTCTCCACATCCTCGCCAACATCTGTCGTTTTCTGACTTGTTAATTTTAGCCATTCTGACTGGTGTGAGGTGGTATCTCATTGAGGTTTTGATTTGGATTTCCCTGATGCCAAGCGATATTGAGCACTTTTTCATGTGTCTGTTGGCCATTTGGATGTCTTCTTTGGAAAAATGTCTATTCATGTCTTCTGCCCATTTCTTGATTGGATTCTTTGTTCTTTGGGTGTTGAGTTTGGTAAGTTCTTTATAGATTTTGGATACTAGCCCTTTATCTGATATGTCATTTGCAAATATCTTCTCCCATTCTGTCGGTTGTCTTTTGGTTTTGTTGACTGTTTCATTTGCTGTGCAAAATCTTTTTATCTTGATGAAGTCCCAATAGTTCATTTTTGCCCTTGCTTCCCTTGCCTTTGGCGATGTTTCTAGGAAGAAGTTGCTGTGGCTGAGGTCGAAGAGGTTGCTGCCTGTGTTCTCTTCTAGGATTTTGATGGACTCCTGTCTCACATTTAGGTCTTTCATCCATTTGGAGTCTATTTTTGTGTGTGGTGTAAGGAAATGGTCCAGTTTCATTCTACTGCTATTCAACATAGTACTAGAAGTCCTAGCCACAGCAATCAGACAACAAAAAGAAATAAAAGGCATCCGAATCAGCAAAGAAGTAGTCAAACTCTCACTCTTTGCAGATGATATGATACTTTATGTGGAAAACCCAAAAGACTCCACCCCAAAACTGCTAGAACTCTTACAGGAATTCAGCAAAGTGGCAGGATATAAAATCAATGCACAGAAATCAGTGGCATTCCTATATACCAACAACAAGACAGAAGAAAGAGAAATTAAGGAGTCGATCCCATTTACAATTGCACCCAAAACCGTAAGATACCTAGGAATAAATCTAACCAAAGAGGCAAAGAATCTGTACTCAGAAAACTATAAAATACTCATGAAAGAAATTGAGGAAGACACAAAGAAATGGAAAAACGTTCTATGCTCATGAATTGGAAGAACAAATATTGTGAAGATGTCAATGCTGCCTAGAGCAATCTACACATTCAATGCAATCCCCATCAAAATGCCATCCACTTTTTTCAAAGAAATGGAACAAACAATCCTAAAATTTGTATGGAACCAGAAAAGACCCCGAATAGCCAGAGGAATGTTGAAAAAGAAAAGCTAAGCTGATGGCATCACAATTCTGGACTTCAAGCTCTATTAACTAGCTGTCATCATCAAGACAGTCTGGTACTGGCACAAAAACAGACACATAGATCAATGGAACAGAATAGAGAGCCCAGAAATGGACCCTCAACTCTATGGTCAACTCATCTTTGACAAAGCAGGAAAGAATGTCCAATGGAACAAAGACAGTCTCTTCAACAAATGGTGTTGGGAAAATTGGACATCCACTAACTACTTTTTAAAAGAGGTATAAGAGTGCTAAGTCAATAGACATAAAATGGAATCAAAAAAATGCTCAATTAACTAAAGAGGAGGGAAAAAAAGAGGAAAAATAAAATACGTTTCCTTGATTCTGAAAGCACGTTGATGTTTTATGCAATGTTGACCTTGTTCCTGTCTGTGGATCGCCTCCCAGTGAGCCTTCTGACATGTATATTCAGGTCTTTTATCAACTCAGGAAGTTCCTCCTACAATTATTGTTACTTCTTTTCCAATTGTTCATCCTTAGAAACACCTATAATTCCTAGTTTGGACCGCTGGACTTTTACTATTTCATCAATTTGTCCCTCTGCATTCTGAGAAACTCCTCAAGTAAGTCTGTACGTCACTGACCTATTATTCCTAAAGGAAAGTACCCATTCGTCATCTTCAGTGTGGATTTTAACACTTATTTTACACATTTTCTCTAGCATTTAATGTTAAATCTGTTTTCTCCTGTGGCTTTCTATTCCTTTTCTAGAAGCCGTTTCTCCTTATAGCCTATCATTTTGTTGTTTGCTGCTTGCCTGTTTTTCTTCCTCTGGCCAAGTGTCTCCAGATGTCTGCTCCCTTTCTGGGTCCTCAGAATAATATTCTCTCCTTTGCCAAGTAATGTATTTCACGGCACTACACTCATCACTCTTGGTCTACTCCTCCTTCAAAGGTCCAGACTCTGTGGTTGACAACAAGCAGGGTCCAGTGGGACCTTCTCCTTCTAGACGCTGGGGTGAGAGCTGTGCACACGTCCAGCCCTAAACAGACTCCTTCTAGTGCAGACCCACTGAACTCAGATGGGGCCTCCTCTTCTGTTCCTTAATGTCTCTTAGACACTCTGAACAAGCTATTCAAAGAGAAAAACCCCCCAAAACTGGCTCCTCCAATAACGACTGCCGGCAGGACCCTTCTAGTCCCCACATGTCCTCAAAGATAATTTTGGCAAAATTATATTTTGGCACTTATCTCCCTCTTGTTATTCCCTGGTGTTGGGGTCTCGATGTGAATGGCAGGAAGCAGGTGCTGGTGGTGGGCATGGGGGAGCTTTGTCTGAAAGCAGAGAAGCAGCTCCCCCAGAGGATTGGGGAGGGGGGATTTGCAGGCAAGAGTCTTGTGTCCAAGACACAGGCTCCAGTGGGAGGACCTCAATCCCTAGGTGTCATTGGCACTTCTCGGTGGAGTCCAATGGTCTCACACCTGGAAGTTCTCCTCATCAGCGGGCCAGTTTTTGGTGGCCATGCTTTTTCCCTTCTGCGTCCTGAGCCTCTATGAGGATTTAGAAGAGCTAGTATGGCTGCAAAGTTGATGCCTTCTTATTCTGGAGGTCGCCAGAGGTCACTCGTTATTACTAGAGTAGTTAGACTCCTCTCAATTCCAGTTTAGGTCAAATTTCACAAATAAGGACTTGGGGGGTTGGTAGATGAGGGGCCAGGGGGATTAGCCTGTTTCCAGAATTAAAATCTCCACAACAAGTCGTGAACTAGACATTCTGGTAGGACTCTGCCCTGTATTAGTGAGAGTCACACTGCCAACTCACTCAGTTGCTTCTTTCACCACTGGCTGAGCACCTACTGTGTGCGAGGCAGGCACACAGCCCTCAGAGACAGTGGTGAGAAAGAGACCCATCTCTGTCCACAGAGCTCCTGGCCTAGCGAAGGAGGCAGAGCACATCAGTTGAACAAGTCATACACATACGCGTTTACACATAGGTGCCAAATGCTCTGGAATGTCCCTTGTTACCTTCCGGGTAAAAGATGCTCTCGTCCTGCCGTGAGATCTTCCTGTGGCTGAGTGGGAGCTGCATGTGGCCAGAGAGACCGAAGCCCCACCTGGCCCCTCGCTGTGCCAGGGGGCCATCCTGGGCTTTCTTGGATCTCGCCCCAAAATTCTGCTATAACTGAGTACAAAATTCAAGAGCATTTATTTACTTGGGTTATTTTTATACAGACATTTTTAAATACTAAAACATAATGTAAAACGTGTCTGACACTCAAATAATGCCAAAAGAAGCCCAAGAAAGTTTTAAGAAAACACAGTCGGCGGAGGTCATTTCAATGACATAACTCCATTTAATTTATACCTGAGTATGTCCTTTTCGTCAGGACTAAGAAAATTGTTCATTAAACTACATTTTCATGGTAGATTGCTTAAAATATAGATGTGCTAATATTTTAAAGCTATTCTAAAAATAAGTAGAAATATTTTCAGAGAAGAACATAATCGACATGACTATTTCCTCTCAAGCTCAGCACACACTAAAATGTTTGTTTCCATTCAAAAAACAGTGATTTATTCACTGGGAACACTGAGGTGACATTCTTGTAAAGTAAGTTACATACAGAATACATGTCCTCTATCAATGTACATGCACACGGACACAACTGTCTTTCCCGTGTGGGTCATCACTCCGCCCTGCCCCCGTCCCCAAGACCACACCCCGCTATCTTGCAGCCCCCCTTCTACAGGGCTTCCTGCAAGAGTAGCCGCAGTTTCCTCAGCTCGTCTCCCGCGGGGGCTGCCCACGCCCTCTTCAGGTACTGGACGTCCACGCTGCCAGAGGCTCTGGCCAGCACCAGGGCCAGGAAGCCGCCACTGGCCTTCTCTGCTTCACCCACGACTGTCATGGCCACCAGCCTGAAAGTAAGAAGCACATGCTGTGTGATCGCTGAGTCTCCCAAATTACCTATCCTCCAAGGAGGGAGTAAAAAGCAAAGGAAATTCTAAAAACTTCAGTAATAGTCAAAAGAAAGGTTGGGCCAGAAATAAAGATACAAAAATCTACGGAAACCGCTTAGAAAACGTATTTCTGCATTTCTGCAGACTGACTGCTTGCGAGGGTCACAGATCTTGATGGAGGATGCGCTGCCTGAAGACACGTGGGCTGGAATGCCCTGAGCGCTAGACCCTCCCGTCCAGCTTTGTTCCTCCTGGTGAACGGGGATGCCAGGGGCCCTCGGGTGCCCAGCAAGAAACCCGGAGACAGCCCAACAGCCCTGAGCTTGCCTCTCCCGTCCCTTCACTGACCAGTTTCTCTGACTGGGTCCTGCCTCTAGCCTTTCCCCTCACAGGCTGCAGACAGACACTCAGCGACCTGCATCCCACGTCTGCTCGAGGCCCGCTGGCTGCTCAGGGCCCCCCAGATCCCAGTTCCCACACAGCACCTGCAGTACTGGCCGCTTGGGACTCCCGCTCCTCCGGTCTTCCTCTGTTCACTTCCACTTATCCTTTGAGACCTGACTCAGTGGCATCACCTCCAGAGGCCTCCCCTGGCCCCTGACTAGATCCCTTGACTATGCCTGATTTGGTCAGGGGTCCCCAGCATCCTCGAAATGCCTCTGGCCTACATTCATCCCACCGTTACCCACCAAGAAGGCTGAGACCATGCCCGCCTCATACCGACCTCAATGCTCCCGCCCCTCCTGTCTCCTCATAATGACCAGGGCTGCCAGCACCAGCACCCACAGGGGCCTTGATTCCATGGGATCCACGACTGGCACAGGACGGGAGCAGTGAGCCCCTCCAGGGGGTCACCAGCAGTCGCAGGTAGCAGAGAATGCCCACTGTGGCCCCACAGGGTCTGAGCGCCCACTGGTACTCCATAAGCTTGTCCCCACAATCCAAATACTGCCCCAACTCCCAGGCCCCCGTGATGTAAGCACAGCACACCCTGACAGGGACCTGACTGAGGTCCGGTCAGTCTACACCCACGCACAGGCCACGCTCTGGAGAGCCACAACACGACTTGTGGCAGGTGAGCAAACCACGAAAACTTACAATCATTGAGGGAGACAAACCACGCGAGACTCTTAACTCCAGGGAACAAACTGAGGGCTGCTGGAGGGAGGGGGTGGGGGGTGGGGTAACCGGGGGATGGGCAGCAAGGACGGCAGGTGATGTGATGAGCACTGGGTGTTGTACGCCGCTGATGAGTCACTGACCTCTGCCTCCGGAACTAACACGACACAGACGTTAACGAACTTGAATCGTCACTTAGTACTACTTAGTACTTCAACACTGCTGTTCAATTACTAGTGTAAAACACAGGTCAAGTTTAAGTGCCACCAGTCTGGGAACATGAGTAGCAGGTAACAAACATGAAGCCTTCCACTGCGCAGCAACCGCGATACAAGGGTGCACCACTCGGCGGGCTCCGCGGGCACCGCTAAGCTGGGTCTACGTGAAAACAGATGTCAAAGCACCAGTGTGGACTCTGACGGTCCAGGTAAAATGCCCCTGGGATGAGAGCCAGACAGTCTAAGCCGAGGCAGAGAAAAGGCACAGGCCGGGCTCGCAGGCTGCTACCACCCCCCTGCGCTGGCCCAGAGCCGTGCCTGCCCCCCACCCCCGCCACTCTCCGCCCGGCCTGCTTCTGCTCCCAGACCATGAGCACGCAGCTTACTTATCACCACGGGTTTTAAATTCACCCTAAATGTGGTAAATTCTTCCTTCTACCTAAACTCGTGCCTTTTAGACCCTGTTAGTTCCTTGTTCTGTTCTTCTCTGCAGCTGAAGAAACACTGAGCCCTTCCCAGGAATACGACTTCTTTAGCGGACACAGCTGCTAACCAGGAGGCGTCTACGATGGAATGCTCCACATCATTCTCTGCTCTGCCTCAGCAGATCCCCTGCTCTGTGCGGCTTCAGCTTGCTGCCCTCTGCCGAGATCCAGACACGCTGGCCGGTCCCCACTGCCACCAAGGGCGTGGGGAGGGAGAGACCCCTGTCCCCACCCCAGGAGACCCCACACCTCCCCTCTTCTTGGTAAGACCTTCCTTCCCTGCCCCACTGAAAATCCACACTTGATCCCTCCCTGTTTATTTCTCCCATCACAAGTTGTGGGACTTGCTAGTTTATTTTGTTCACTACCCATCTTGCCCCATCAGGATGTGAGCCTACCAGCTGGCTCACCGCCGTACCCCGGGGCCTGCCCTGGTGCCCGGCACACAGGAGGTACTCGGGAAACACTTGTTTTATTAAATAACGGACAAACTTTGGGGAATAAACTGTGTGTACATTCTGTGTTTATAAGTGAATCACAGTCTGGATTTCAATGATGTATTTTTTAATAATTAGAATAATGTAAGTGGGTCCATTTCTGGGCGCTCTATTCTGTTCCACTGATCTGTGTGTCTGTTTTTGTGCCAGTACCAGACTGTCTTGATGATGACAGCTTTGTAATAGAGCTGGAAATCCGGAACTGTGATGCCGCCAGCTTTGCTTTTCTTTTTCAACATTCCCCTGGCGATTTGGGGTCTTTTCTGACTCCATACAAATTTTAGGATTGTTTCTTCCAGCTCTGTGAAAAATGTCAACGGTATTTTGATAGGGATGGTGTTGAACATGTAAATTACTCTGGGCAGCATTAACATTTTAATGATGTTTATTCTTCCAATCCATGAGCATGGGATGTTTTTCCATCTTTTTTGTGTCTTCCTCCTCCATTTCTTTTGTAAGTGTTCTGCAGTTTCTAGAGTATAGATCCTTTACCTCTTTGGTTAGGTCTACTCCTAGGTATCTTATGGTTTTTGGTGCTATTATAAATGGAATCGATTCCCTAATTTCTCTTTCTACAGTTACATTGTTAGTGTATAGAAAAGCAACTGATTTCTTTGCATTGATTTTGTATCCTGCCACATTACTGAATTGCTGTATGATGTGGTTCATATGTACAATAGAATACCACTCAGCCATCAGAAAGGATGAATACCCACCATTTGCATCGACATGTATGGAACTGGAAGGGATTATGCTAAGTGAAATAAGTCAAGCAGAGAAAAGTCAATTATCATATGGTTTCATTTATCTGTGGAACATAAGGAATAGCATGGAGGACATTAGGAGAAGGAAGGGAAAAATGAAGGGGGGGAAATCGGAGGGGGAGACAAACCATGAAAGACTATGGACTCCAGGAAACTAGAGGGGAGGGGGTGGGGAGATGGGTTAGTCCAATGATGGGTATTAAGGAGGGCACGTACTGCATGGCGCACTGGGTGTTATATGAAAACAATGAATCATAGAACACTACATCAAAAACAAATGATGTAATGTATGGTGATTAACATAATATAATAAAAAAAAAGAATAATGTAAGTGTACATACTACTTGCACTAAATACACGAGGGTCTTAATTTTTTCAGGTCTTTTTTTTTTTTTTTTAGAAAGAGAGAGAGGTAGCGAGAGCGCACACAAGCAGGGGAACGTCAGGCAGAGGGAGAGGGAGAAGCAGACTCCCCGCCGAGCAGGAAACCCAATGCGGGGCTCGATCCCAGGACCCCGGGATCATGACCTGAGCCGAAGGCAGACACCCAACCGCCTGAGCCCCCCAGGCGCCCCTTTTCAGGTCTTGCTGGTGTGTCCTAACGTTCTGTCAAACCGTACCCTAGTTTTGATCACCGCTTGCCCTTCTCTTTCCTCTACAAAGGGATGTGGGCGACAGCTGGGTGGCCCCGTCCTCCACAGGTCATGGGAGCTTTCATTTCACAGCAGGAGAATGTACTGACAAAAAACAGAAAATCTCAAGAAAGAAAACAGGTATCGAGACAAAGCGGGGTCGAGAGAGCCCTTCACAGTGAAAACTTGATATGTATTTCAACTGTAAATTAAACAAAACAACAAAAATGGGATTATTTAAAAGCACATCAATAACTACTCGCATGAATGGGTTTCACCTTACTCAGTGCAGAGGCACATGGGGCTGGTTTGAATGGGACATCAATTTAGGGCAGAGGAATGACACTGATGTGAAATTATGTGAATTACTGATTCCCATGTAGTATCTCTTTTTAGAAACGAGAAGGAAGACTCTGTAGATCACTCGGACAAATACTGAATTTAAAAGACTAATAAATGGGATGCCTCAGTGCCTCAGTCATTAAGTGTCTGCCTTCTGCTCAGGTCACCATCATGGGGTCCTGGGATCAAGTCCCACGTCGGGCTCCCAGCAACTTGGGGAGCTTGCTTCTCCCTCTGCCTCTGCCTCTGCCTCTCTCTCATGAATAAATAAATAAAATCTTTAAAACATAAAAAAAAAATTTTTTAATTAAAAAAATAAAAGACTAATAAATGAATGCAACTAAGGAGCTCACAAAAAGCTTTTTTTATTTATAGAATGATAATCATGGTGGGGGGCAGTGCCTGGGTGGCTCAGTCATTAAGCATCTGCCTTCGGCTCAGGTCATGATCTCAGGGTCCTGGGATTGAGCCCCACGTCAGGCTCCCTGCTCTGCGGGAAGCCTGCTTCTCCCTCTGCCCCTCACCCTGCTCGTGCTCGCTCTCTCTCACTCTCTCTCTCTCTCTCTCAAATAAATAAATAAAATTAAAAAAAAAAGATAAAAAAAGCATTGGTCACAATGGACCAAAAAAGGGGAACCTGTCAAAATGGCATACATTTATCTAATACTTTCATGTGTTAAATGCAAGGATTAAAAAACAAATATATCTGGGGCACCTGGGTGGCTCAGTCGTTAAGCGTCTACCTTCGGCTCATTGGTCATGATCCCGCGGTCCTGGGATCGAGCCCCGCATCGGGCTCCCTGCTCAGTGGGGAGCCTGCTTCTCCCTCTCCCACTGCCCTCCCCCTGCTTGTGCTCTCTCTCTCTCACTCACTCTATCTCAAATAGATGAAAAAATAAATAAAAAGGATGATAATCATGGGAAAATAGTACAGTGTGAATTCTTTAATCCACAGACTCTTCTGACCTAAATATGAAATAACATATTCTAAAATGGTTTTCAAAACATTATTTAAATATGTAAATATAAAAGTATTTAAATTTAAACATAAATAACCACAGTTTAAAGTGTAGCAACCTTACCCATAAATCACCAAGGATGCTTCTGAGAAGAACTGCCCGGGAGGGCACATCATCAGACTCACCTGTCTGGGGAGATGAGCTGTTTGGCTACAGGACCCAGATCACTTTCCAGCAGATCCCAGATATAAATACAGGACGTGTCATCCTGGGCCAGAAACACGGCAGGTCTGGTCAAGGACCAGCGGAGGCCTATGACCGCGTGGCCGTCAGTGCTGCCGTCCCACTGAAGGAGAGGACACTCGGACGTCAGCTGGTGTAACCTGATGCTTCCATCTGAACAGCCGGCCTGGGGACAGGGGTGGACACTGTTGGTCTCCGTTCTTTCTTCTTTTCTACTCAGCCTCAGCAGTGAGGGACACTCTTCAGAGCACTGGCTCTGTCCTCACAGATTACAAAGGGGAGCATTCACCCTGGAGATCCTGATACACTTTGAACCCCCTTCCCCTTCCCCAAACGGCCAGTAATGAATTCCGTGAATATATAAACAGGTGTTTATCTTTAACAAAGTTGAATATGGCTAATGCAACCACAGGCTGTTAAGATCAGCTCCAGAGAAACCAGTAACCCACCTTTTTAAAAAGATTATATAAATGTGAACCAATAATACGATTATATATTCCCCTCGGATTGAGATTTTTATAAAATAAAACTTGGCCGGTTTAGTAAAAGCCCGCATTTTTAGCTTCAAGAAGCTTAACTCCTTTTTAACGCAACATATTTAATCCTTCACGTCCTTCCTCGAAAAGAGCAGAGGCACAAGTTAGCAACCACAAAATGCTCTGTGCACTCGCGGATTGGGCACCTAAGTGTCCATGGCGGGTGAGAGCAGCCAGGTCCCCCGCTGCCGGGTGGGTGGAGGGAACCGGGGTCACCCTGGCATTAAGCACGTGCAGTCAGCACTGGCTAAAGGATAAGCACACGGAGATCAAAGCAGGTTATCCATGCTGTGTCCTACCCAGTGAGCACTTCTCGCTGCCCAGATCTTGGTTTCCCAGCACTTTTCTCCTGCCTGCAGCCAGGACTCCCTGGAGAAATGGCTGATTCTGGAGTTGGCTGTACCAGAAAGCACAAGTCAGAAAACACAGGAGCCAGCCTGACGGGCGTCCCCAGGGCAGTCTGAGCAGCAGAGACAGTGCAGCAGAGGACGTGACCACCAGGAGAGTCAACAGCCGACAGCCATGTGTCCACCTGACGTCCTGAGTACACACATGCGTGCCTGCGCACGACACGAGGGAAAGCCTTCCTACCAGCGCACAACCAACCAAAAACACGAAACTAAGGGCAGGACTAGGAAATCGCCGTTTGCCAATCACCCCAATAACGGATGCAGGCAAGCCGTGCCGATGGATGCCCGGACCGAGTGACCGGCGGGGGGCGCTGGGGAGCTGGGCGTGGGGGCGCCGACCGAGTGACCGTTTCTCTCCCCACTGACACACGGGAATCAGACAGGGAAAGGAGTGACTCCAGGGGCAGATGCGGGTCTGGGCAAACCTGAATCTAATCGTGAGGAAACATCACGCAGAATCAAACTGAGGAGCCTAAGCCCCTCAGGATGTCTGAGGAACCGTCCAGAACCGAGTGAGATTCGTGACCCGGGTGTTATTTTGCTATAAACCAGGCCGTCGTCGATCCGACCCGCACATTGGATGCCAGGGCTGTTCCAGTGCTAACCTCCTGCTGGTCAAGGCTGGGCTGCAGCTGCAGGAGTATGACCCTATTTTTAGGAAACCAACACCAAACTATGGATAAAGTATCATTTCTGCAACTGCCTGTCGGACAGTAAAGCAGGGAGATCCACACACAGACCGGGAGAGAGGACGGAGCCACGGAGCAAAGAATGTGATGTGACGGGCAGGTTCCTGTAACTTCCCCGTAAGCCCCAGCTATGTGAAGAGAAAGACTCTTCAGACCCATTCCACAGCGACGTGGAACGCTCTGCACGGGCCACGCAGAAGGGACCTTCCGCCGTGCAGCCCCCTGGCACCTGCGTGCGCTGGTGAGTGACCAACTTCAAAGAAATCCCCAGAGATCACTGCTAGTGTTTTGCTGCCCAAACAGAAATGGTGCTTTAACAACCGACTTTCTTACCAAGAATACTGGTTCTCCGAACGGTGAAAAATCAATCACATTCACTGTGACTGGTCTCATGCCAGGTTGCTGGGGCTTGTACAATTTGGGAGATACTCTCAAATCTTGTCTGGTGCCATGACTTATAAGACCCTGGTAATGAGAAGACCAATGGTGATAAAAAGGACTAGGCATGAGGTTGGATAAAAGCAGTTATTCTTGAAACAATTACACAGCATCGTAATAAAAGCAAATAATAAGTTAATCTTTAATGAAGATTTGCCAAACCACCAAGAAAGGAGAATGAGTTACAGAATGAGATTTAAACTCTTACTTACCACATCTGTGCCCACAATGAAATGACTAGGGTCTGAAGGCAGAAACTTCACATTCAGGGTTCGTGTGGCCCCCCAGAATTCATGACCTTTATGGGAAAGGCTGGAAAGAAACAGCAAAATGAGCAGATGAACTGTTTGGCGCCAGAGGGCTGACAGCACTTCACACATTGACCCTTCGCCGGGTGTCCCTGGACATGGAGCTGGTGGTGTCCCCTTTCCTCTGTGGCTCTTCGCTGCTCTTTTCCCATTTCTTTTTCTGTTGCCTAAGCTCTAGACATTCCTCCAGCTCTGGTCTCCTGTTCACTAATTCTTTCTTCAGCTATGTCTAATGTATTTAACCATTCACGTACTTTAAATTTCAGAGATGATCATTTCTTTCTAGAAATCTTTTAGATTGTCCTATTATCCCAAGTTCTTGTTATGCTGAGCCCATTCATTGTGCCGTGTAAATGTTTCTTCAGGCTTGCAGTCTTTATAATTTTTCTTTCTGAACTGCTTCCTCTAAGAGCCCTGGGAGCCCATCTTCTGGGAGCATCCCCCACGTAGGAGTGCTGACAATACTGACTTCATCTTGTGCGTGTCCTCTCTTGGAGCTACGTGTTCTAGGCCCCTTGGAGAGTAATATACACACCTCAGAAATGACCACTGAGGCCAGGACTGGGGGAGGCTTCCTTTGGCATTCCACCAATTTGTTAAAGATAACAAAGGGTCCCCCCTTCCTGAGACACAGATGGCACCATGAGATCTAATTAAGGATTAGCTTGCAATGAGGCGCACACGAACCCTCTGAGGTGTATGTGAACCCTCTGACCTTACTACAGTGCCTCTCTGCACATCCCCTTACTCTATAAAATCTGTGCACTAAGGTCTGAACTTGGCAGAGCACAGCTCTGGATGGTCACCTGCTCAATCCTCCCTGTCAGTAAGTTACCCTGAATAAAACACTGAGTAAACTGGATGGAGTCACTTGCTTTGTTTCCCGGTCTCAAAGTGCCTCCTCAGTAGGAAGGATGGACCCTCCTCCTCCACCTTCGAACACCGCCTACCGGGCAGCTGTCCCAGTGTCTGATGGTGAGCCACTGGTCTGAGACTCTGATGCCACCTCCCCAGCCTGTGGATCCCAGCCCCCACCGGAAGCTCGGGGTTTCAAGTCTCCCGCGCCCCCTTCCCTTTCCTGGGTTGGGGTGGGGCTCCCTGAGTTGCTCTCTCACTGAAGGGGCCGTGAACTCAGGAATCCCACACAGGGCTCTCACCTCTAGCCCCCAGCGTCAGGCAAGCCTGATGCGTCACTGCTCGCATGGCCTGAGCCCCGCACAGCCGAGAAGCCTGTGACAGCCACGTTGACACCCAAGCCTCCACACCACACAGAGGCTTGCACACTAACTTCAAGCTCCATTCCTGGCTGGCACTGTCCCCTTCTTCGTTGGAAAAACTCTGTTTAGTTTATTGTTAGTTTTTACGTTGTACAGTGTACGTATTTGTAACAGGAAAGGGCCCATGGCTGCCCCTTCTGCCAGAAGTTGGGAATCTGGCCACTGTCTCTCATACCCACACTGAGCACTGCCACTCTCCCCGGTCAGCTGAGGACTCTCCGGTCTGTGCCTCCAGCTGAGATCCCTGCGGTGGAGCTGGCTGCCTCCTGGCCATCTCCACAAGCAGCACGAGCCCAGCCCCCGCCCCCTTAGCTCCCGTCCCTCATCTTGTGTACAGTGCACCTGGCAGCCAAGCCAGACACCTGGTGAGAGGCAACTCCTCCAAACTCCACCCCTTAACTGGCATCAACCCCTCCACATGCAAGGTGGCCACTGTGCTTCAGGCCCCATCCTTCTAATCAACCCTGCAACAGCCTCCTGTCTCCCTTGCTCTGTCCAATCCCACACTGTCGCCAAGCGGATCACTCTAAGTCACAAATAAGACACACCACTCTCTGCCTTAAAATCCTGTGCCGGCTCCCTACCCCCCGCAAGAGAGCCGTCTGGAGCCTGCAGCACAGCAAACACTCTGCAGTCTGGCCCGCGACTCATCCCCACCTCTCTCGACAGCAAACCTGCCGGCAGTTTCCGAGGTGGGCCGGGTGCTCGCGCCCCTGGGCCTCCCATGTGCTGCTCCCTCTGACTGAGCACGCTCCTTGTCTACCTCCCGTCTCAGCTGCCACCTCCACAATCCACGGGGAAATTCAGCAAGGGCCAGGGGTCAAAGGTACCAGCTGACTTCTTTAAACATAAAGGATTCCCTGTAGGTATCATATTTAAACCAACTAAAGGTGACTTACAATCTCAAAGCAGGTACAAATCCATTACTATAACCCAGAGGCATTCTAAGAAGAATCACGCTAATATAAAAAACTTTTCAAGAGTAAATCGCATGCTGATAGCCCCCAACTGCAATAAATGACAAGAAAAAAGGTGTTTCGGAAATAAATTTACATGGAACATATAAGTACCACAAACAATATTTGTTTTTTTTGTTTTTTGGGGTTTTTTTTTAAAGATTTTTTTATTTATTTATTCACAGAGAAAGATACAGCGAGAGAGGGAACACAAACGAGGAGTGGGAAAGGGAGAAGCAGACTCCCCGCCGAGCAGGGAGCCCGATGCGGGACTTGATCCAGGGACTCCAGGATCATGACCTGAGCCGAAGGCAGTCGCCTAACCAACTGAGCCACCCAGGCGCCCACCACAAACAATATTTGTATATTTAATAAAAATTTTTACATCACATTAAGTTATAGGAGTAAAAGCAGAAATTGAAATTTCTGAATAAAACTTTCATACTGATGTTTCTGGTTCCTGAAACTTACC
Organism: Mirounga leonina; assembly: GCF_011800145.1. Lineage (NCBI taxonomy): Eukaryota > Metazoa > Chordata > Mammalia > Carnivora > Phocidae > Mirounga > Mirounga leonina. The sequence continues at coordinate 339,212 of NW_023270664.1, forward strand.
TATTTAACTTCAGTGTTTTATTAAAACTGGTTGAAAAATAGTCAAGTTTTTGTAGTACCAATTTATAAGATAGAAATTATTTTAATCAAAGAAAAAAATGTTAGCTCTATACCTGGTAACTATATTTATTACACTGACTCATTAATATTAAACTAATTGAGCAAAAATACAGGGTGAAAAGTTGGATTTTTCAATGCATACCCGACCACACATTTTCTGTATGCGCCATTACCTAACGTTATTTCCTTCTGTGGGAAATCGGTCTTGGGAGAGGAGAGAACGTTCTGACTCAGAGTGCACAGCCTTACCTGTCGCTCAGCCGAATCACAGCACTGTGCACCAGCTTTATCCTCCCTCCAGGTATCAGACCTAAAAATAGGCAAACCATAAATAAATGCACCTCTTAATACAAGTTAAACCAAAATCCAATTACAGTTGCCTGGAATCATTTTTCATTGCTTAAATATCTGTGTTAGGAAATGACATCAAATCGTGGGCCCATAAAGAGTGTTCCCTCCCTAATGCAGGCGAGGTTCCTGTAACCTGCCTTATGAGAAAAGGACTATGGAACCAATCAAGAAGCCTTTACATTTTTAGATCTGATAAAATAAAAAAAATGGTGGTACACTAAGCAAAACAAAACAAAACAAAACCCAAACCCCTTAAGTTCCCAACAGGAATAGTTTGCTGTAAATGCCCACTGGTGGTATTATGCTCATCAGAAACGCCCCGGACCTCCCTCCTACAAATGCCTCGGCCACCCGGTGGTCACCTGCTCCTCAGCGCTGGCACCCCCTTCCCTGGACTCCCAAGCATTTATGGCCACAACTCTGACCTCTCAGCCATTCACTGGCTTTGCCTCCTGTGTCTGTCCCCAATATCCTCCTCCCTTTTTTTGTAATTACTGCAAAGGAGGGATCTAAAAATGTATACTGAAACCCAAATTCTGGGCAAGGTACTGCCTAGACCCTTGGGAGTATAGAGACCCTAACCATACAGATGAATTCGACTTGCAGGAAGTGTGACTGTATTACAGTGATGGGCTCTGCCACAGTTACAACTCTGACGGGAGAATGTTCTGTGATGACACAGACTTGAAACTGCCCTCCACTTTCCCCAGCACACCGTCCTCCTGCAGGAACCCCAGTGCTGAAAGCCTCGGCCCAAGTGTTACGACCTCCCCTGGGAAGCCTTCCCTGCCCTGGGTCCACAGCCCTTACGAAGCACTTCTTCTGACGTACAGGTCACATCGCCGATGGCCAGGGCTGGTGTGTCAACCTCCCCATAAGACAACACTCCCGGGGGCAGAGCCAGCATCCTGTCACCTTGCTCCCCTGGCACCCAAGACAGGGCCCAGCTTGTTGAGAGCCCTTCATCGATGGCGAGTGATGAGCTGTAGCCGTGATTTGAGTTAGCACTCATGTCACACACACACACCGCAAACGCTCCCATGGGCATTCAATGGTCACGCTCTTCCAGCACTGACTACTGGTATGGATGTCAGCCCCTTTGCTTTTCCCAAAAGCAAAGCTGAAACATGGTCAGAGTTTGGGTAAGTGGTCCTACAAATAAAAGGAGTTTTTATATAACAACACTTAACGATGAAATACACACTGCCCTATAATAACTTGTGTGTGACTATTCCATATTACTACGAAGTATTTTCATGCAAAATGATTTCGTCTCCACAGGCAGATTATGAACTAACTGTGGACTGAGACTTTCTAACTCCTCACCACCATCCAAAATTTCTAAAAAATGGCCTGGTCGGGCGCCTGGGTGGCTCAGTTGGTTGGGCGACTGCCTCCGGCTCAGGTCATGATCCTGGAGTCCCGGGATCGAGTCCCACATCGGGCTCCCTGCTCAGCGGGGAGTCTGCTTCTCCCTCTGACCCTCCCCCCTTTCATGTGCTCTCTCTCTCTCATTCTCTCTCTCAAGTAAATAAATAAAATCTTAAAAAAAAAAAAAAAATGGCCTGGTCATGGCTCAAGTGAGCAACACAGGCAGCCTCAAGATGCGCTCGAAGGCTGCAACATGCTTGGGTCCAGGGCATCAGCCTGGGTGAGGGCAGGGGCAGGCCTGAGCCCGACTCTGAGTCCGGCCCCACCATCAAGCCACACCGAGGAGGGGTGAGCACCTCCCAGACGCTGTCCTGCTCTAACATCCCGAGAGTCTATGAGCCCCCCAAAGGCTCAACACGGACTCAGTATGATGGCTTTGTAATAAGCAGAGAGGAAGCTATTAGAAAACAGTGAGAAAATAGTTACTCTGCCTCAAAAATGTTTACGCGTGAAATCAGTGAGGAAATTCAGCCCTGTTTTCATTAAAGTTAGAGTCCACAGTACTTCCAAGCACTGTCTCTGGCATTCAGCACGAAGCACGCAGTCCTTGCTCCAGGGACACAAAGTGCCCCATCTCTAACCCTCTGGTTTCCAGACAGCAGGAACAAGTGTCAGCCGGGCACACCCCTCACACAGACACGGTGAACAGGGCTGGTCCCTGGAAAGTAAGCAGTTGAACTAATGATGTGAGGACAGAGTCAGGGAGCGCCAGACCCAAGGAACAGACTCAAGAGTCCACCGTGCCCGGGCCTCACGGGAGCGGAGCATTGGATGCCACGGCATCGCAAAGTGCTCGAGCTGACTCACACTTCTGAGATGGAGCAGGGACGGGACTCCAGTCCCTCATCCAGAACTCCTCACACGCCACTGTCACCCAGTTTTCTAGCCCTGCTTACAGGTGCTGCTTGCTGCCAGAAACCAAGCCAGACACCAGAAGCCACAAGCCCCCAGTAAGCCCCCAAGACCCAGTTTTTGACCAGTTTACTCCAGTTCAGACACCCTCCAGCATCTAAAAGGGAAGTTCGGCTGTGAGAACCAGACCAAACCAGTCTGAGCCAAGATGGACCACAGTGCTGACCCTTCACCAGCTTTCCCCCTCATTATCATACTAAAAATCACACCCGGGGGTGGGGATTTAACATGCTAATTAGACATGCAGCGTATGAAGGAGCATGAAGAAGCATGACCGCTAAGTGTGCAAGCCCCCCCAAAATCCCTGCTCTACATGTTTAGACATCACCCTTTTCCCACCAAAGTTTCTTTAAAGCTCTCGCCAACCCCTCCTGGGGAGCCAGCCTGAGGACTCCTTCCTTTGTGCATCCCCCTAGTGCTGGGGCATGAGCCCCAACAAAGTCCTGCCTGGAACCCCCTTTGGGCCTCTTGTCAATTTCTATTGCTTAGCGCGCCCAGGGCCGTTCAGTAAACACTTGCACTCCTCCTGACGTGCAAGGCCGTGGCCGGCCTCTGCCAACTCCAACCTCAGAGAGCCCCGGAGTCCGACCAAGGGAAGACCACCCACAATGAACATGCGTTCAAGCACTCAGACTTCTGAGTGCATGGAAGGAACAGAGAGAAGAGAATGGCACACAGACAGAAACAGAACTTATTAACCCTTCCTGAAATGAAAACATCGTCAGCTGGAAGGAGTATCACCGAATCACTCTGACGTGTCTATTCAGCGGTTGATTACAGTTATACAATATAGAACGTTAATGTTCATTTTTCAGGCAGCTCCTTATTTATTTTTCAAAGTGGTTGTCAGTATCTTTAATCTCTATTCACTCTAGAAAATATTGACTAAATTAACTTTTTTTATTTAATAGTTACCTAAGTCACTTACTGAGCCTGCAATATCTGCCTTTGGTAATTCAACCACCACCTAGAAACAGAATATTGAAATGAGTATTAATGCATGTCAGGGAGGTACCAGGACACAATCAAAGCGAAGTGCAGTTCTAATTAAGATAGCATTCTATATTCGGTACTAAAAACATAATTGCTCCAGAAAAAAGACTGATCATTAACTTCTAAATGTTATGAATCCCTTTCCTTGACCTCTTTTCACATCTCGTCACTCGGACTGGCCAGTGGCCAGAGCCTCAGTGCGTCCTCTGAGAGCCCCCCAAGAATGCATCCCCAGCGCCCTCCCCTCACTCCCCCAGGAAGTCCTGCAGGAGCCTCCGAGTCAGTCCAGTATCGCCCTTGGTGTTCACGTCTTAGCCAAGCATATCATCGTCCGACCACCAGGCATGTATCAGTGCCTGGACTACCACAGAACTGGCAGGTCCGAGAGCCCATGCATTCAGTCGGCGCTGCCCCATGTGTGAGCACCTGGGCACATCCTACTCACCCACACATTGAGAACCCCACTTTCATCCAGGGAAGCAATGTGGAATGACAAACCTGACATTTCTAGTAGAAACAGAAACAAGAAATGGCTTGTGAACAAAGAAACCACATTGCATAACTTGATTGAAGGATTTCACAGAAGTGAAAGATCACATACCTTCTTGAGTAGAAAAGGGGGAAAGCACAAAACTCTGTTTTTTGTAGACAGACGTGGAGATGGGTTCTACCGCTTGAACAGGACTGCGGTGGTTTACGGAAGTCAGGATACCATCTAAGGTTTAAAGCACACAGGACCACATGTGAAGAAGTCACAGAAGAACAACTAATGTCATGTGGGGATCCATCCTCCCCAAACACCACAAAACCAATATGGACCCCAAATAAAATGATGTGTGATCACAGCTTTCAGCATTACTGTGAAACAGAGATCACGGACCTCAAAACACCTGTAAGGATAGAGAGACGTACTCATTCCAACAAGTCTACAGGCACGGAGGGCAGGGGTGAGGTTAAGACTCTCCACGGCACGAGGGAGTCAAAGGCCCAACAGAAACCAGGCAAAAGCGCCGTCAGAGAGCAAACCCAGCTTCCCGGGCAGGGCCTGGTGGGCCACTCACCAGCTACAGGGATGGACAGGCTGGAAAGTGGAGCCGGACAAAGGGCAGACGGCAGCGCACGGAGCAGAGACACTCGCCTGCCCCACCCAGTAAAGAAACGACATTTCACAAACTAACAGAATAAAGCTCCTCTGACCTAGAATAGCCATCTATAAAAAGCCCAAGAACAGGGGAAAAAAAAAAAATCAAGACAAACTCCATAGAAAACTGCTGTAAGAAGAAAATGCAAAGTGCAAATCAAAGCATTTGAGATAAAAATTCTCCTGCCCCAAACAAGCACTTAGCAGAAGCCCAGAACTCACCACTCCAGACTGTGTCACATCTCTTCAAAAAGCACTTGGAAATGTACTTCAAGCAAGCAAGCAAAAACAACATGTGCAATCAGAAACCCAGGACAGACATGGAGAGAAAACAGCAAGAAACAAAATGAGAGCGGGGGCTGAACCCTGGGAAAAACCGGTGAAGAGCAGACAAGACTCCAGTTCACCAAGCTTGAGGAGCAAGCACTCGGGGCGGCCCAGGTACTAGGTGGGGGGCACACTGGGAGGAGAGTTGTGCACTGCAGGGGTGGGGGGTGGAGGGGTGGGGGGAGGGGGTGCTGTACACTACAGGGAGGCTGCAAACTGATGAGCCATTCTGGGGGGAAACACAATGGGGGACCACACTGGGGGTGGCCTGCAGGGGGAGGGCACTGGGGGGGGCCACGCTGGGGAGCTGGGGCTGCACTGGGGGGGCACGCACTGGGGATGCACACTGTGGGGAGGGGAGGGGATGCTGTACACTACAGGGGGGCTGCACACTAGTGAGCCACCCTGGGGGGTACACAATGGGGGGCCACACTGAGGGTGGCCTGCAGGGGGAGGGCATGGGGGGGTCCACTGGGGGGGCCTGTAGGGGGAAGATGCTGGTGGGGGTGTGTGCAGGGGCTGGGTCAGAAGCTCCCTGGCTCACTCACCGCTGGGAGCTTAGTGAAACCTGACTGGTCCCAGTGACAACATTCAGTGGCAAAAGAAAACGAAGGAGGTGTTTGAATGGAGTCACTTATCTATATACGTACAGTTTAAAAACTTACAGTTCTAGTGTTTTGAACATGGTGGTGAATTCAAACGTTAATTAGTACATCAGGAGCAGTTAGAAAATGCACATTTTTTTTTTTAAGATTTTATTTATTTATTTGAGAGACAGAATGAGAGAGAGCACATGAGAGTGGGGAGGGTGAGAGGGAGAAGCAGACTCCCCGCCGAGCAGGGAGCCCGATGCGGGACTCGATCCCGGGACTCCAGGATCATGACCTGAGCCGAAGGCAGTCGCTTAACCGACTGAGCCACCCAGGCGCCCAGAAAATGCACATTTTTAAAAGCTATCTTTTGGGAGGTGCCTGGGTGGCTCAGGCGGTGAAGCATCTGCCTTTGGCTCAGGTCATGATCTCAGGGTCCTGGGATCTAGTCCTGCATTGGGCTCCCTGCTCAGCAGCAAGTCTGCTTCTCCCTCTCCTTCTGTGATCTCTCTCCCTCTCTCAAATAAATAAATAAAATCTCTTAAAAAAAAAAGCTATTTCTGTAATAGCATCAAACCCATAAGGTACCTATAAACTCATACATTCTCAACAACAGCAACATTGCTCCCAAGGAGGCAAAGGTTGTTTGTTAGGGGACAAAAAACCTTTTTGTATGCATTGTGAAAATTAATAAAGGGAAACCTCACTACAGTGGAGGCGGGAGGCTAGATGGGGAGCCCAGCACTCAGTGCCCATCACTTAGAAACCCCAACATCAGAACCCTCCACAGGACAGAATCACCAGGGAAAGATGTTCACTGCATCCCCAGCAGCTCAGCCAGTGAGAAACCTCATCACCCGGAACCCATGCTTTTTTCCAGTGGACCTTTCTTCAAAACAACCCTCCCAACTTCCTCCTTCTCCAAGAAGTAATGTCCCTGTCCTGTGTTTCTTGCACTTTCCTAGATCTGCCATAGCCTGCTTATGTGAATTGCAATCCTCTGCCATACCCAAATAAATCCATCTTCTGCTGGTAAAATAACTGGGAGTTTTAAGGCTAACAGTATAAAACACAGTTACACATATAGTACATACACAGATATGCAACGTATGTGTGATATCAAACTCTCGTGGAGGAAGACTAGAAACAGAAAGTTCAAAACCCCACTTGGTTAAGAAATGAGAAGATAAGCCACAACCTGGGAAAAAATACTGGCAAAACACACATCTGATAAAGGACTGTTATCTAAAATAAAAAATTGAAATTAAAAAAAACCCTCTTATAACTCAACAAGGCAATAAATCACTTGTAGAAATGTGCAAAAGACCTGAACAGACACCTCCCCGAAGAAGACACACAGTGGCAAAAAAAAAAAGGCCCATGGGAGCACGCAGGTGGTATACTCCGTTGAGCGTCCGACTCTTGATTTGGGCTCAGGTCATGATCCCGGGCCGTAGAGTCAAGCCCTGCGTCGGGCTCCGTGCTCACCACAGAGTCTACCTGAGATTCTCTCTCCCTCTCCCCGTGCCCCTCTCCCCGCACCTCACGCACGCTCTCTCTCTCAAATAATCGTTTTCTAAAAAGCCTCTGAAGAGATTCTGCACATCGTATGTCATCAGGAAATGCACATTAAAACCATAATGAGACACCACTACACACGTATCAGAATGGCTAAAAAGCTGGCGGTACCACGTGCTGGTGAGATACAGAGCACCAGGAGCTCATACTTTGCTGGGACTGCAAAATGGTCCAAGTGCTGATACAGGCCCTTTGATGCGGCTCTACTCACAGTCGCCAACAAGTGGAATTAACCCCACGCTCACCACCTGGTGGACGGGTAAACAACATGATGCACACATTTGAGGGATGGGCTGCTGGTGCATGCAGCAGCACAGGGAGCTGTAAATGCAAAATGCTAAGTGAGAGAAGCCGGGCTCGATGGTCTACATTCTGTAGGATTCCGTTCATTTGACATCGGGAAAAAGTAAAACTGTGGAGACAGAAAACTGATTAGTGGCCGATGGCAAAGGAGAGACAGGCTCCTGGGCAAGAACGGAGAGAAGGACAGAGCGAAGACAATGGGGTCTGAAGGCAGGCCTGCCACAAAGTCAGTGTGACCAGGGACAAGCTTCCCTCTCCCTGAGCAGCAGGGAAGTAAGCCAAGATAGGCATTAGACCACCGATGTCTACAAAGCACTGAGGAAGCCCCAGAACAAGTACCCACCAAGGGGTGGGGGTTGTGGCTGCTGTGATTGTGGGAGGTGGTTGTGGTTGTTGTGGTTACAGCTGCTGTGGTTGTGGTGGTGGTTGTGGTTGTGGTGGTTGTGGCTGCTGTGGTTGTGGTTTGGTGGGCGGTTGTGGCTGCTGTGGTTGTGGTTCTGGTGGTGGTTGTGGTTGTGGCTGCTGTGATTGTGGGGGGTGGTTGTGGTTGTTGTGGTTACAGCTGTTGTGGTGGTTGTGGTTGTGGCTGCTGTGCTGTGGTGGGTGGTTGTGGCCGTGGTTGGTTGTGGCTACGTGATTGTGGCTACAACGGCAAGAAGGATTCACATTAAAGATCCTGGCAGGTGCAGATGTTCAGGGTCCTTTCATCCCCCAAAAAGTGAATCATTTTCTGTCTATTTCAAGCATTCGTGGGGTTAACTAAGCCGTGGAACACACATGTACTGATATGCCTTAAGCTAATTTAAAACTAAAAGTTATTTCACTGAGGATTTGAAATCCAGAAATTTAACAAGAGAGAGCATTCTAATCATTGTTGGCCATGAGCTGAGCACCATCTGGGTAGATTTTTTATTTTACTATTCATCAAATGCCTCTTTTGCTCATAGGTCAGACCCCATCCTCTGGGGTAATCTGAAGGAATAAATGCAAAGAAGCTGCAGATGTTCCTCAACTCTGTGATGACTTTTCTAGAAGACACCGGATGGGCAGGTGGGGGTCACTGACCAGTAGAAAACGTTGCTGTCCTGAAGGTCCAGAAGCAATTGCCCAGCTTCACATAATGATGTATCCTAGGGTCTTCTCGTAGGTCCCACACGACGACTGAGCCGTGCACTGTCCCAGCAAACAGTAAAAAGGCTTTAAAAGGGCTAAAGCAGCAACATGTGACCTGGAATGACACACACAGGAAGCCGGAGACTGAAAACATGAGGCCATGGTCATGGGAGCACCAACCCTCCCCATGTCCCACACTATCCCTGGGACTCCCCCACGAGGAAGTAAGCAGGTGCAAGTCAGCGTCGGCTCCAAGTGGAAAGCAGGGAGGACGAGCCGCTGCAGGACTGGCGTTCACAAACACAGATGCCTCGCACACAGCTGGGCACACAGAGTGTGCACCACAACCCCTCCGTTCAACCCCAGTCGCCAGGCCCAGAATGGCAACGCCATGCTCTGTCATTTTATTTACATCCTGAACCACAAAACCTGTAAAAGTTACTCTTCTCAACCGCCTTGGTGAAAATCAGTGACTTTGAGATCAAGGAGCATATGTATTTTCCCAATCCAAAAGGAAGCAAACCTAAAAGGACGACTCTCCCCCTGTACGAGTTAATGAGGGGCTAGGAGAAGCCCAAGAGAGGACTCTGAAAACCTCCAGCCCGCTAAGAAACCCCTAAAATATCCATGACTCAAATACTGTAAGCCAAAAAGGGACCCTTCTAGGGTCCCAGACACATGCCGAGGGCGGCCAACATCTTTATGACACGGATAACTACTCGGCCCCAGTGGACCCATCAGGCTGTGATAACCCCAGACTTCTTCAGTCTGAGTTGATCTTTGAACTAAGAATTTCTAGAGTCACAGTAGACACGTACATGTGTCCCATCACACCTGCACATAGCTGAGGGCGGCCGGGAAGGGAAAGAAATGGCCATCCACCTGCACCTGCCCCTCCCACTGCCTGCCCTTCCTCTCAGGAAGCCTACGACTCTCCCGGGGCCGTACCTTCGACTCACATATCAGGACCTTCTGAGGCCCCGAAGGCTGCCAGATATCCCACACGCACAGCACGTATCTGCTGTCCAGCGCGGGGGCGAACGCGGCTCCGGGCGGCCCATGCACAGACACTACCGTCTGTCTCCACACCTGAGAGGCACATAAGCACGACACTTCTCGATCTGGGGGTAAAAATGAGAGAAGTACTTCTCCATGTCAGTGTTTGCCAGAATCCATGTTAAATGAACACACAAGAATATTCAAATAAGGCTCCTGGGTGGCTCAGTTGGTTGAACGGCTGCCTTCGGCTCAGGTCATGATCTCAGGGTCCTGGGATCGAGCCCCACATCGGGCTCCCTGCTCGGCGGGGAGTCTGCTTCTCCCTCTCCCTGTACCCTTCCCCTTCCCCCTGCTCATTCTCTCTCTTTCACTCTCTCAAATAAATATTTTTTAAATATTCAAATAAATTTCCCCTTAATGAAGAAATAAAGTCCTTTCAGAGCTGCCTGGGCCTGAGGTCTGGGTTTCAACAAGTGGCCACTGCTCCTCCTGAAAAAGGCCCAAGCAGGCCTCATGGTTTTCCTGATGTTCGGCGTAGGCCACACCTCGTCTGCAAGCTACTCTCAGAGAACCAGGTTGCCTGGACGCGATCTGGAGTCAGGCCACGCAAGGGGTCCCTTTCGTGCCTCGCTGAGCCCCTCGAAGCCTATGGTTTTCACACAGCGAGGCCTTCTCCCTCAGAAGCCAAGAGCGCCAGCCCTGACACTTCCTCTCCTCGGAACTCACCCCTCTGATACACTGCACATTCACTTTTCCAGTCACCAGCAGGGCAGGACTTCTGTCCACTCGACCCAAAGAAACAGCAGGCCAGCGTTGGCCGCATCATTCTTTGGTGTGTGTCTGAGCAGGACGGCACCGCACAGACCCGTGAAGAGCACAGACTGGGGTGTAATGTGACCAGGTCCCAGGTTCACAGGTGAGACCAACTCCTCACTTGGTCAGATAACCTGTCATCTAACCTCATTTTCCTTCTGTTACCTCGAAATTCATGTCACTGAAGGGGTGCCTAGGTGGCTCACTCGGCTGAGCGTCCACCTCTTGGTTTTGGCTCAGGTCGTTATCTCAGGGCCTTGAGATGGAGCCCCATGTCGGGCTCCGCACTGGGCATGGAACCTGCTTAAGATTTTCTTTCTCTCCCTCTGCCCTCCCTACCACCCCGCTCTCTTTCTCTCTCTCAAAAAATAAGTTCATGTTACTGGAACACAAAACAAACTAACGAGAGAAACCTGCACACTGCCCATTGGGGGAACTCATGCCTACCACACCCAAGGACCCTGTCCTGTAAGAACATACGTGCGTCATGTGTTTCTCACAAAGGATTCTAGATGCATGTATATAACCCAAGCTCCCTCGGTTTTGTGAGCTGTGTTACTCATCAGCTCCTGGAGCAAAGTGTGTCTTTAACTCCCGTTTCTTGGGGTGACGTGGGCTGTGGGAGTGTGAACATGCAGGTTTTGCCCCCGGAGCAGACCGAGGCAGCTGTAGAATCTGGCCCTCCTGGTACCACAACATGCCTTTACTGAGTTCAACCATAATACTGTCAGACTGGCACGCTCTCACCACAGGATTTCATTTACTGCCAGGTAAAGCCCTGAATATATTTTTATTCTTTCTATAAGTGCACTGTGTGCTTCTTTGTACATACAGTACAAGAAACAAATTATTTCAGAAACCAACAAAAATACTCTTCCTTTCCTTCCGACACAGACCAGGACAGACTGCAGACTACCTCACCAGCTGGAACAAGGCAAAGAGACGACCAGCTCAAGAAACATCAATTTGACCATGTGAACGCACTCTGCTTAGAGCAATTTAAACGGTCACACGTGTATGTGGCAGCTCAGCCGTGGTGCTCTGGGACCAGCTGAGGGCTGAGGATGAGGACCCATGGGAAGAGCAGCTACTCACTGGTTCACGGAACACCCCTCACGCGGCCCCCGGGGCCCCCACTCCAAGGAACAAGAGAAACCGAGCAACGGACTGGAAGAAACAGGATTTAAAACACACACACAAAACCTCCGCTTCCACTCATTTAAATTATGGCTCACTCCCTCTATTGCCTGGGGCCAGTGTTCATGTGAGTCTAACACAGTTTCCTTTTTAGAAGAAAACCGACTTTGCATTTCAGAGTTCTGCAGATGCTAAATCTCTGCTCTGTATTCAGTAAACCCCATGACCTTTACACAAGATGCAACAGTAAAGATCATTCTTTCAACATAAATGCTTGCTATGAGATTTCAACACACTTCAAGGCTCGCCCTTACTCTGAAGGAAGGGCAGGCTGGTATTCAGCTGAGAGGAGTTTTCACTGATATGCAGGGTGCTGTCCTGTGCCCCGGGGCACCAGCCGGGTTCGGCTCCCACACGATCCTCTTCAAGCAAAACCGCAATCACCTTTCAAAGACAGTGAGCAGTCCTTCATAAGCATTTCAAATATATTCACTTTTATAAGAACAAAACAAAACACAGAAATCATTACCTATCACATTTCTGAAAATAACTGCTTAACTCCAAGACATCACAGAAACGAACAGAACAAAATTATATTGTTCTCTCTGCACAATAATAGAAACAAACAGGTAAAGTTCCATTAACATAAACTCCACAGGAGAGTCATTATTTAAACGCTTTTCTAAAAACAACAGGAGGAGGAAAACAGCGGACCACCCAGTTTTCCTGACTAAAGAAGGGGCATAAAAATACGTCAGGGCATATACACCACTGTCTTTCTCATGGGGCCACAGTGAGGACAGAACGAGCAGTAGGTCCTGGAATGGCTCTCACAGGGTCATGTTTAGGGTGACGATGGGTAAGGGGACACACGGCAGAACCAGGAGAAACATCCACCGCAGAAATGGGACCAGCGTGGGAGGTTGGGCTGCAGAAGATGAAGGAGAGCTGGGAGGTTAAAGTCAGCCCAGACCCAACCAGGCCCACTCCGGCCTCACTCATTCCTACTCCAGCCCAACCTCCCTTCTCCTCACCCTGTACCCAAGGGCTCTCTCCTCGTAGCTCCCCATGAACTGACCCTAAAAGAGAAGCCGATTAAGTTTAAAATTACGTGGAAGTATGATCTATCTCATAAAGCACAGACTCTCTCCTAACACAGCACGGGGAGGAAGGAACCACCATGTGTCCAGAATACAGACGGGGAGACAGGCTGACTCCAACCCACACATCAGAGCCCATGTTTGCCACACTGGCCGCTCCCATAAAGACACAGGAGACAACTGAGGGCACGCGAGCCACTTCACTCTCAATAGTTTTAAGGCTCCTTTTGAGAGACTCACCCTGACACGTGGAGGGGCTGAGTGTTCAGAAATAGCTGGAGGTGGACGTGGGCTGAGACCATCAGCCGTGAGTTGATAACCAGCAGGTACATGGGGTTCAACAGACCATTCCCATCATCTTTGATTGTATTTTGTAAATTTCCAGTCAGTTAAAAGTCATGAATTTATTAATTTCGAATAGCCTAGTGTACGCCTGCCTTCACAATGTAGTAGGTCTGTTTTTCAGTCTACGTTTATGTTACAATATAAGCAACTGGTATTGAACTACAGACTCCAAGTACGCAGCCAGCCCTGTGGTGACACACATCGCGAGGGGGCCTGGTGAGCACGTACCTGGCACGCCGCCCGGAGGAAGCTGGACAGCCTGCGCGTGTCGACCTTCGGTGCAGCGGCCACATCACAGGGATCTCCACTCCTGCTCCCTAGAGAGAGCAGGCTGCACTGAACCAACCGAGTGGACCCTAAACTTCATGTCTTAACACACCTTAGGATTCAAAGAGTTGTTACAAACCTTTCCCTGGAAGGAAAAGTCAGAGAATTTTACGTTGTACTCTCTAGATCTACCACGATTTTTTCAAGAACAACTGCACCTTGTTTTATAGGAAGTCTGTACACAGAATCCTACTCACATGCACTAAGGGAAATAGTTAAAGGCATCAATTTAATCACTTTGTAAGTGTTAGGTTTGGGTATCTTCTTTTCTTAGGAGGAGGCTTACCTGAGGAAAGGGAGCAGTAGGGCCCCGGCCACACAGGGTAAGTCCTGTGAGTAAAAATCAACTAGGAAGGCGACCGGCATCAAGCATGGCACTGTGCATTCTCTGGGCCTTCCACCTAACACTCAGACAACATGTCTGGAAACCGAACCTCCTATCTGAAATTCTCTATTAATGAGAACAGGCCCATTTGAAAGCACTTGTTTGGAATATGGACTCTCCCTCTGTTTAGGAATAAAAGTGTTATCAACCCTGGTCAAGGCCCACACTGGGCCTTTAGCTCAGTGCTAATATTAGTGGTTCCCAAAAGCTAGTCTGCTTTTGCGAAGAATACTGGGTGTCTCCCCAGTCACACACAAACAGCCACACTGGAAGAAACGGTACAAGAAGAGATAACAGGAAAGGTAATAAACACAACACCAAAAATAACGTCAAGACACTGCACTCAGTGCTCAGAGCAAAGACCTGCTCACCCCCTGACACGGCCGTGCCCTCTCCGGGGTGCTGGGTCCACACCCCTCTGGTCTCTATCTCTTCAGTCTGGATGTCTCTGTCAACATTATCTTCATTGTACTGAACATATGCCTTAAAAAAAGAGAGATATGCTGGAATTAGCACTGGGTCTCAACTTCAGAGCAATTTCTCATCGTTGGAAAGAAAAAAACAAAAGTTTTAAAGTTAATAGTGAGTCTTCTTGCTTTTGTCAAAGGTGTTGTGGTAGAAATAACAATCCTGCAAAGACCGCTTGTGTCTTAAATGTTGATACATACAGGCCCAATTTTTTAAGGTATTTTCAAAAGGTCACATTAAACTGTTAGGTAAAAATTGCACAGAAGTGGAAGGAGACCCTGAGGCAGAGTCTTAAGTCCCAGAAGGGGAGTGACAGAGTCAGGAGCTGGAGGTGAGGACAGTGATTTTAAAAAGCTACGCATTAAAAGCCTGGAGCTCAGCATCCTGACCTTGAGGCTTCCAAGACCTTGGGGCTGCCGGATCAAGAGCCACATGGGTGGAGCATGCGCCCTCCTCCACCCCTGCCCCAAGGTAACCCCTAGACTCTACAGGATGCATTTGCTTTGCAGGTACAGTCCGACCCTAGGAGAAAGGCCCCCAGGATGTTCCAGTTCAACCTCGTAGGGGCAAAAACTCCCCATCCCAACCTGTGGGAAGTTTCCCAAAGGACTGAAAGCACGTCCATTAGACACAGCTCCTCCCAGCCCAGACCCAATAACATCCAACCTAGCCCCCTCTCCACCTTCAGACTGTCCTTCTGCTTTAACACACTGCTTTGTGCTTGCTGCTTTCCTTCTGGCGGTCTTTATTCAAACACGGATCCCCACAGAAATCTTCTCATTCACATAATACAGAAACTCCCTCATCCCTGACAAAACAATTTAGCTTCGGTTTGAAAATACTGCCACCTAGTCCACCAACTTCCTATTCTCCCAGAACATACTCTTGTCTTTCCAAAACCACACACAACTTTTTTTTATTTCGAAGAGGTACATGCTTCAGTAAAGATAAATGTGTTACTAATAGCTTTGAGATGAGCAGGTAACCTACACAAGGGTGGAGGGAGCCAGCAGTGAAGCCGACACTAATCGGTCAGCTTTCTGAGGTTTGCCTGTGCCCTTCTTCCTATGGAAAGAGTCTTACAGACGGAGTGTACCCAAGCACCTATTGACCGAAGACAGCATCAGGGACAGAAGAAAAATGTTCAGAACCTTTACAACCTCGTTGGGAAGTTGGACAGTTACGAAACTAATGCTTACAATACTACAGGGGAGTACAAAGTGTGTGGAGTAAGTCTGGAGTAAGAAAGAGAATTCAGTGGAAGCCATGAGGAAGGGATTCACCTAAGAAACGGACGTGGACACTGAGGACTGGGCAGGTAGAGGAGAGGAGGAAAGCAAGGTAACAGAGAGGCATGCGGGGATGGCGGGTTGGGGGGCGTGGAATGCAACAGATGGGATGATGGGCAACGGATCCAAACATAACATTCTGCTTGACTTTTTTTTTTTTAAGATTTTATTTATTTGCTAGAGGGAGACAGTGTGGGCAACAGAGAGTGAGCGACAGCACAAGCAGGGGGAGCGGTGGGCAGAGGGAGAAGCAGGCTCCCCGCTGAGCAGGGAGCCTGATGTGGGACCCAATCCCAGGACCCTGGGATCATGACCTGGGCCGAAGGCAGACGCTTAACGACTGAGCCCCCCAGGCGCCCCTCTGCTTGACTTTAAATAAAACATCCGCAAGTTTGGGAGCGTGCCCCATTCCACGTGGGCTCAGGAGCCTGTGGAGCATCCGTGGACATGAGCACAATCTTTCCAGGGTAATGAGCACCACATGATGAAGGGGTTCCCTTTTCCTCAAGTCTACATCCTTCCCACACCATTCCCAAGCTCTAACATTCTGGAACAAGATACAGTATAGCACAAGTATATCTTATTGTACTCTACTTGTTAATGCATCTTATACTAACCTGCTTCGTGTTTTTTTTCCCAAAGTTTCTGATATACATGTCATATTCATTTACTGGCGGTAGATCCAAGAGAGAGAAAGTGAATGAAAAATCTAAGTCAATGAGCCGAAGCAGCTTTGTACTGCGTGTCCTTTAAAATAAATTGGAAACAAGAGAAAAGTTAATAATATACAAAGGAAAGTACAGGGAGAGCATAAGGAACCTTATAATCAAATCAGGTAATTGTCGAGGAACAAATTTTCCGGTGGCTGTGAGTCTGAGGTATTGAACAGTTGTGAATAATAAGACAGTCATGCATACACCAGCAATGTGAATATAGAATGAACCAAATTTTTGATTATTCTAATTCCGTGCACCTGAGGTGAACACAAAATAAAGTTATGATATTCGCATGCCTAGAATTTTCATGGAGAGCAATTATTTCACTTCATGAATGGATGTCTTGATCAGAAGGATTACATTCTGTGATGTCACCTGGGCGGTGGCCAGGTGCACGCTGTCCTTTAGGCCACTCTTCCGAGATGACCAAACAGGAAGTGGCCAAGCAGCACATAGCACAGCCCATCGCCCCTCCCACCCAACGAGGCCGGCAAGATGCTGCTTGCACGTGGATTCCCCTGGCCTCGCACACCGTCCTTCTCCACTCACCTGAGCTGGTCTCTCTTTCCTTCCCGGCACCCTCATGTGGCGTGCCCAGGGATCAAGCCCTGTACTCACTGTTCGTCACCCCCACTGGAACATGAGCTCTGCCTGGCCAGTGTTTGCTTTCTTTCATTTACTATGACTTCCACACAGCTGGTGCTCAGTCTGCATGTGGGGCATGGTCTCCACCACCTGGGCAGCTCACAAATGAGATCTGCTCCCTCCCCATCCTTATGTGCCCATTCTCGGGCTTTCCCACTAACTGCCACCTTTCCATAACCTTAGCCTCTGGCCACTGTCACATCTTCCCCAATTAGTACCTCCAGTCCTCCATATTCAGTATAATTTCTGACCTAAAATAATGCATGTAACACACGTACACTTATGTATCATAATACGGTAACATCCCACGACCTGCTGCCCAACCCCAGAACCAGAAACCGTGGGATGACCTGTGCCCACATAGGGTCCCCCACTGCCCATGACAATCAGCATACAGAACTTGGTAACTATCATTTTCTTGCTTTGTAAAATATAATTTCATCTTACATTTATATATGCCTAAACATTACACTGTGTGGTTCTGATTATCTCTGAGTTTATAAAAATTACATTAAGCCGTATGTAGTTTCCAAGACTTGAATGAGGTTAAAGCAAAAAAACCTAGCCATAGTGGCAAAAACTGATTTTACTACCTTATATTTTATAAGGACAACAAAAATTATATGAAAACTTATTATTCATGATTTATTTGTGCATTAAGCAAAGTTTCCTGAGTACCCACTAAAGTCATATTTGAGCCAGATGGAATGATGGCTTTTAAACACAGGTTTTTAAAAAACATTTAATTTCTACATTTACTCCTATATCATACTTGAATTTAATATGATAGACCCTTTACTTGAGACTATACCCTTTGACTTTCATAAATTTCTGATTTTATAGATTTCTAAGTTATAAGCGTGGACTGTGACATCTGGGAGCCCTGGGTTCCAAACCCGAGCCTCACTCTCCTCATCTGTAAAATGGGGCTGCAGGGAATGAAGTAGTTGACACACAGGGAGCACAGTGCCTGGGACACAGAGGGAAACTCACACTACGTGCACCCAGCTGTTAGCACTCTTGACCCTTACAAATTGCTCAGCCTCCTCCTCTGAGAATGGACACAGGAACGCTGAGCTCTCCAGTGTGCGAGCACTAGGCAGCACTCGCTGCACCTCGAGTGGGAGCCCCACGCGGAGACGCAAGGAGGGCCAAGCTCATGCAGTTCAGGGAGCGCAGGGCTGTGACCCCGGGGTGACCCCAGAATCCACAAACGCTGGACGCCAAGCAGCAGTAGACATCGGCACACTTCACTGTTAACATGATAGTGGAACATGGAGACACGGAGCACAAATTTAAGAACATACCTAATGTCGGTAGTGAAAATAAAAAGAAAAGCTCTATTCTTTTAAAGCATACTGAAGTATATTAAAATTCCACAATACCCTTCACAAATTCCCAACACACCTACTTTTGCTTAAGGGCCTGAGTCCGACTCTTCTGACGGCGTGAGGCAGTTGCAAAATCAACAAAAATTCCACAAACAGGGGCTCTGGCAGGGGAACTGTTTTCATCTGTACAAAAAAAGAAAGCTATTTTCTGAAACTGAAATATTTCTTTCAAGCGGGACAGCTCCCCTGGCTTCCGAGACACTGGTTTCACTATAAGCCTAGAGAACAGTCTATGTATCAGCACTTGCCAGCTCAGTTCTGTCTCCTCCGCAGCAAGCGCAAAATACAAGGGTCCTAGGGGCACCTGGCTGGCTCGGTCGGAACAGGTGACCCTTGATCTCCAGGTCGTGAGTTTGAGCCCCACGTGAAGTGTAGAAATTACTTAAATAAATAAAACTCAAAAAAAAAAAAATGAGGATAATAATCATTCTGCCTAACCTTCATTTGGATTATTATATCAATTACTAATCATAATTAGTTGTATTAATTGCTAATTATTTTACTAGATAATTTAAAGTAGTATATCATCCAGTAATATTTTTAATATTGCCCTATTGACCTTTGGTGCTATGTTTAATGCTAATTTTTTTATCAGAATGTCATAGCTTTCCCTTTAAGTGACTTTAAGATATTTACTTCTACTCTTACAAGTGACTTTATCATAGCACAACGCCAAGAACTTTTGGGCAGAACACATTTCTAATTCCGTACAGGAAATCCCTGGGAAAGAAGTCTTGAGACACATCTGGCAGGCCACATTCCTGAACCTGTCTCCCCGAACCGGCCCTCAGCTCCGCAGCCACCGCCCAAGAGGCTTGCATCTGCTCTGAGCCTCCCGCTGACCTGCTCACTCTCCTCTGTGAGACTCAAAGACAGTGGCATCAGAAAACAGAGCATGCGCTGCAGACGGGCCGACTGACAGCAAGGGAGAAGTGAACAGGGCCACACGCAGGACTGGCGGTTCCCGTGTGAGCGCCCCCGGAAGGACCTGTGCTCACAGCTGCCCACAGGCTGCAGGCGCCGACCAGGGAGGCCATGTGCAGCTTGGGCCAGTACCTTCTGAGCGCCTCACACGGCACCTTGTGGGAGCCCACGACACTCACGCATCTGCCCCCAGTTAGAAGGACTCCACACTCAAGGACCCTGCAGGCGCGGGCGCCCGCCGTCCTGAGAGACGGATGCGTGAACCTGTCCTCGAGTCCCTCTCACCCTCCAGCAGACCTGGCTTCTGAGACAGTCTGCAGGACAGCTCGCCGATCCTTTCGTTTTCTGCATTAATGGCTTTCTGAATTTCCTGTATCTCCTTTTTTCTAGCCAGAGGAAGCTCTTCAATTTTCTCTTTTGGTTCCAGCTCGTTAAAGCTATCATCATCTCCATCACAAACCTCAAAGTCATCTTCGTAATCCTACAAACAATAATCACAGTTTTGGAACCTTTAGACAAACTGACTTTAAAGAACACACATACAGAACAAAACATACAATTTAGAATTTAAAACAGACAAAATGCTCATTATGGCCAAGAAAGATTTTTACAGTTAACGGACACCAATGCCCCTGAGTTATAGATCTGTATAAACTGCTGCCTTTTTCTCTAAAAATGAACCACGCTGTATAGATTTACATACACTGACAGGTGTCAGTAACAATAACGTGCTAACATTTTTGTGCTGAGAATGTGACAGGGTGTGTGTGTGTGTGTGTGTGTGTTTGTGAATATATGTACCCTATACACACACAGAGATTCTTTCCAATATACACATACAGGTTTGGATGCAGTGCACTTAATAGGCTAAATCGTAAAATCATTTAATTACATCACAGTGGTAAGCACTGATAGTACAGCACTTTTTACTGGTAACAAGCCTAAATCAAACAGATATAGAGTATTAAGAGTAACAAAAAGAGAAAGCTTTTAAGTTAATATAATTAAGCAGATTTTAGAACAAATTATTTTTAAGCCGAGAAAAATTTTAACTTCTATACAAACTTCAAAATCATCTTCAAAGCAAGCTCTATATTCATCAGCTCCAGCATTTTCTGAATCAATGCCTTCCTTTTCAATTTCCTAGAGGTAAAAATCAAACACATAAAAAAAAATTCAATCATAAATCTGAATCTTGCAAATAGGTTGGGAAAATGTTAAGATTAATTTGATGTTGCTGATTTTAAAATGTATTTATAAAATGAACATAATCCAACTTCAAATCCCTTAAAAATACCTTCCTACGTGGTGAATACGACCGTAAAGAGGAAAAGTTAACGAACTCATCCTTTTTGAGAAACCACCACGATGTGACGAGGTGCTACCGCGGCTGTCTCCTCCTCCCTGAGCAGCACACAAGCTGCGCAAATCCCGGCCCCTCAGACTCAGAGCACACCTGCCCCATCACTCCAGCACTCCGGGCCGGGCAACAAACACAGGGGGAGGGGTGCCCCGTCAGGCTCTGGACGTATGGTGGGGCTGCACACATCATCCCAAAGCCATCCTGGAAGAGGTACCCAGAAAACTGAGTAGAAACATGTTCCAGGTTTCCAGGATAAGAGGGTAGCAGAAATGAAACAGATGTTTAGAAAACTCGTATTTTCCCTCCGAAAGCGGTTTCTCTTCTTATCCACATCTGCTCTTCCACGTCGCAGGAGCCCCCCCAGGCCCCGACCCTCCCCCACCATCATCCTCAGCCCAGCACCCCCATCCCGGCCATGTCCCCTCTCATTCACTCAAGTTCAGAGACATCCTTCTTCAGAAAGAAACATGACTGCACCACACCTGCTTTCACGCCCCTGCCGGATGGCCCCCACACACCACACGTTCACCAGGGCTCTGGTTCTTACTCTGGAGGGGAAACAGTGAAGGGGAACTCTGGCAGCAGCGTGGGCCTGGGGGGCAAAGGGGCAGGATGACAGTGGCCGGGCTTTAGGGAAAAAATGACCCCGAGTCTGCAGGGGCAAAAACTGGATGGATGTCAGCACCTCCACCAAAACAGGCACAGAGGAGGGAGAGGGGGCCTAGGGCGAGAATGTGGTGAGTGCGAAGAGGAGACAGGGGCATCCAGGAGAGGACTGAGCTCGGGGAGCACCCAGTGGCACAGTCTGCCACCTGGAAGTGCACCTTTCTTCTCTAGAACCCAGGGCAGTGCCGTGCAGTAAACAATGCCCAAAACCAACGCTTGATGCCACAACCCAGCTGTTCCTCTAAGTGGCTACCTGGCCTGACTTTCTAAATAGGTACATTCTTGTATGCCCACAGGACTGAAAGGATTACTAAGGACACCTCATTGCCTGGGGGTGGGGAAGAGTTATTTTGTACAGATACTTTATAGGAAAAACTGCCCCCTAAAAAAGATCCTTTTTGGCACACTGTCATATAAAGTCACTGGACATTAGTGAACAACGCACCGACAGACAGGACACCTGCTAAGTGATAAGAGAAACAAAAGCAAATGCTGTGTTTTTGCAGGAGTTCTAAGCAAACCTTGCAGCTTCACACTGCTGAACCCCTGGCACACATACCCACAGGGGCTCTGCACCACGTCCAGGGCGATCCCTCCACTCGACTGGCAAACACTTCACCCCAGGGTGTGCCAGGCGCTCTGCCAGGGGCCACAGGGCTGACACAGCACCCTTTGTGGAGCTAGAGCCCAGCCAGGGACGATGACAACAAAGTGCCACCAGCAGGAGCTCAACCACCCCTTCCCTGGGGCCTTAAGTGGAGCACCATGGTGCTTTCTACTCATCAGCTTTGGAAAGAAGTACTCAGAGTTATCAATGATCTCCCCTTAAAAGAAGATAGTGCCATTTCCTTGATCTCCCTAGTTTGGCATATATTTCTGAAAATTATCTGTTACCTTGACTCTGTTTCACCGATAATGAATCACATCTTTTGAGACGTCTCTAGTTGGTTTCTGCAATTCTCCTCAACCCTCTCGCATTTAAATACAGAGCAGTGATGAGAAGGCTGGCTATTCACTTGGCTGGACCCTCTTCCCTGCCATGCTCTTTGCAAACCCTTCCGCTGCCCCCACAGAGGACGGCCACGGCGTCCAAGCACACGCACAGTGAGCCAATACTCTTCCAGGCCTTCAACAGCACCCCAGCCTCTCCAATGTCCCCTTCACACCTATGCTCTGCGGTCTAAAAGGAGTAATAATTACCCTAATAAACAGGTACTATGAAAGCAAAGAATCACCAGTAAAAGCACACCTTTGGATAGGAGCACCCAAAACGGAAAGACGCGCTCTCCTTACCGCCATTTCTTCTGTCCCGTGCCTCTGAGCCAGCTTCCACGCCGACGCGCCCTCTTCCCGGCTGTGCTGGAAGACAGCAGAGCCAGTCAGCAGCACGGGGAGGGTCTCCAGGGCAACCCCAGAGCCCACCCCGCCCCCCACGGAGGCGCTGCCCTCAGTGGCTGAGGACTGGGGTTCTGGCCCCAAGGTATACAAACAAGATCACCGAGGGCAAGTAACCTCAGTGCCTCGTTTTCTCCTCTGAGAAATGGGCATAACAACAGTACAGTGGTTCCCCCCCGCCTTACCCACAAGGATGCGTGCCAAGCCCCCCAGCGGAGGCCTAAAACTGTGGTCGGTACCAAACCCTACACGTACTACATTTTTCCCTATACATACATACCTATGATAAAGTGTCAGAGATGAACAATAACTAATAATAAAATAGGACAATTATAACGATATACCGTAATAAAAGTTATGTGACTCTGGACTCTCTCTCTCAATATATCTTACCATCCTGCACTCACCCTTCTCGTAATGACCTGAGATGACAGAATGCCCCAGGACGAGATGAAGGGAGGTGAGTGACGCAGGCGTCAGCTTAGCCTGACCTTCTGGCGATGCGACAGGGGAGGGCCATCTGCTTCCAGACCCCTGCTGACCACGGGTGTCCGAAACCGCAGATGAGGGGGCACCAGTGGACCTATTTCCTAGTGACAGGGGCAGATAAAGTGCCCCTGTGCCGGCGAGGGAAACGCTGATTTCCACTCCTGTTGTGGTCACTGGCACGAGGAAGAGACAAGTCCTAGACATCACTACCCACTGGTCAGTGCATAAAACTGGGGACAGGATGGCGTATTACCATGACGAGAATAAGGAGCTTTCCACATATCCAGAAAATTACTCTGGCGTATGGTAGGCTTCTCATAATGCTGAAGAATTAAACCAAGACAAACTCAGTGTCGATGCTATAAAACAAATGACCTAATCATAAGCCAAAATGAGATGTCAAGTACCTTCAAGAATGCTTCAGGGGAAAAATATATCACAAATATTGCTTGGCTGGCAAAAAAAAGAATGAAATATCTTATTGATAATTTTTATATTGATCACATGTTGAAAGAATAATAGTATTCCAGAAATACTGGATTATATAACATGTTATTAAAATGAATTTTGTTTCTTTTTGCTTTTTTAATATGACTACTAGAGAATTTATAATTATAAATGTGGCTGACATTATAACTCTAGTGAATAGTGCTAATCTAGAGCTCATTAGAACTGGGAGATGTAAGGAAAACACTATAAAATCTATATATTTTCATCCAACAACTCCAGTTCAAGAATTTATCCACAAAAACTGTGAGGCAGATCTACATCACTCGAACGATGAATTGGGAAAAACAGGATGCTGCATGGGGGGTGGGAGTGCATGTGCAAAACAGAAAAAAGGCATCCCCAACTCCCAAATATAAATATTCATATACAAGTATAAAAGACTATATAGGAAAAAGATTACCTGGGAAGAAGTTGTTGTAAGGCTAACTTTTGTCCTTAGGTGTGGCTTTAGCTAGATGGTCAGTGATCCAACCACTCCCCAAAACTGAATGAATAAAACATACCCACATCAAAATAATATATGCCCTGCGATCTAATTTATGTAAAATTCCATGTGTTTCTGTGTATGCATATGGAATAGAGAGATACACAAAAATATGGCACAAAACGTTAAAGATGATTATCTCAGGGTCATGGGTTTCAGATAACTACCAAAGAAAGTGACAGGAAAAATTATTCTTCAGAAATAATGACGCAAATCTCCTTGCCATATTACCCATGATAAAAAACAACAAACCAGGAAAATGGCTGGATGATAATTAACCCCCCAGCGCCGACCACTTCATAGTTACTAAATATTCATTATGAAGACTATTCTGATGGTAAGTGCAATGATGGTAAGAAACACAAAGACCGGGAATCGCCCTCCACGCGCAGGAGACAGTCACATGGGAGGGCAGGACCATGCATGGCGTGCTGGTGTTGGTAACAAACGTGGGACAGAACTTGCCTGCGAGGTCCCTGGAGCCTGGGCCTCCCTGCGGGAGGACTAACCCTGAGCCAGTGTGCTCACCTGCCAGACTGCGGACCTCTTCCAGAGACAGCTGTGGGGGTTCCTGTCTCCAGGAGCCTGTCCCATCCCCCGAGGGGCACGGTGTGCTGCCATGAAATGCTGTCACTCTACCCTCCATTCTTCCCTTCAATTCTGAATTTTGAGGCTCCTCTGTTAGGTACGTGCTCATTTATAACTGTGACCTCTCCCTGCGAGCTGATCATCGCCAGGAAAGGTCCTCCGCTTCACTGACCTTCCGTCCCAGTCGATCCTGCTGACATGAGCACAGCCACTCCAGCTCTGACACAGGTGACGCTTTATCTGGTGTTTGTCTACTTTCAATCTATCTGAGGCTTTTAATCTAAACATGTCCACTATGTCCTCCTGGAATCACCACTCAGATCAACCCATCTGCGGGCGAGGCCTGTGTCGGGCTCTGCTTTCCAAGGCATCACAAACTGAGACTCACGGCTAATCTTGCTGCAAAATAAAGTCAACATAAGTGTCTTACCTTCCTTCTTGAGTCTTTATCTTTTCCATTATTTCTTACTAAATCCTCTGCATACCTAGAAAGTATGATCAAATTCAAAATTAATTTTATTTTATTTTTTTTTTTTTTAAGATTTTATTTATTTATTTCACAGAGGGAGACACAGCGAGAGAGGAAACACAAGCAGGGGGAGCGGGAGAGGAAGAAGCAGGCGCCCCGCGGAGCAGGGAGCCCAATGCAGGGCTCGATCCCAGGACCCTGGGATCATGACCTGAGCCGAAGGGAGACGCTTAACAACTGAGCCACCCAGGCGCCCCTCAAAATTAATTTTAAACACAGACTTGAGACATAAAGCATTTTTCACCTCCGCGAAGGCTCTCATCGGTATCTGGTATGTCCCATCACATGTCTGAAGCATATCTCGTTACAACTGTGGACACTAAAGTCTTCCTACACTGTTGGTATTTCAGCAGCAATCCAAGAAAGAAAACAGCCTCAGCAGAGAGAAGAAACTATGTGTTCTGACAAAGTTGTATGTGTGTATGACTCTCTATCCTTAAGAGAGTTCTAGAACACTCCTGTAATTTTATTAGGCAATCCCAAAAAAAGAATGAGATCCTGCCATTTGCAAGAACATGGATGGGAGCAAGAGCGTATTCTGCTAAGTGAAATAAGTCAGTCAGAGAAAGACAAATACCATATGATCTCACTCATATGTGGACTTTAAGAATTGAAACAAATGAGGAAAGGGGGAAAAAAGAGAGGCAAACCAAGAAACAGACTCTTCCCTCTAGAGAACACACTCCTGGTGACCAGAGGGGTGCGGGGTGGGGAACGGGGGAAACAGGCTGGGGATGAGCACCGGGTGGTGCACGGATGTGCTGAATCACTACATTGTACCCCTCATACTAACATTACACTGTATGTGAACTACACTGGAATTTAAATAAAAACTTAAAAAAGAAATCTAGAGCTTATGTACAAAATGAGATTTTACAAACTCTAATCTGTGATCTTCACAAAACCCACACAAAACAGGTACTATTACTAGACTTTTACCAGCAGAGAAAGGGCTCTGGGGGGCTACCCAACACGCCCAGGAGAGGCAGACGTGCCGTTCCAGCAGGCTGTCATCCATGCCCTGGCTGTGGCTAGACAGACTTCATCTGCTGTCCGCACCCTGACTGGTCTGGGCACTGGTGGCAGTGAAAGGGGTGGGAGCCCACCTGCAGAAACCCTGCCCTCTCCGGGTATCGAGTGCTGCAGGGCTGGAACCGCTTCTCACACACTCACACCCCAAAGTGAGTACTGATCTCCAAGTTCATGTGAGCAAATATAAAACAAGCAAAATAGGACTAAGAATTTATAGCAAGTTCCAAGCTCCTCAGGTGCACCTAGAATATAATTTGGAGGGGCTGTATCAAGAGTAAATGAAGTGTATCTATAATTCACTCTCATTTACTGGCTATAATCAGGCCCCATAAGAAAGACTCATGTTCACACATTCTACGAGAAGCACGGGGCACACAAGAGTCACCAGAGAACGCACGTTCCTTCCCAGCTGCCGGTGGGATCTCTCCTTGAACTTGCACCCCGATTTCGGTGTTCACTGTTCTATGAAACAAAAAATTCCATGACACTCATTAGCATAACATAATGAAGTCACTGTAATTGTAAACTCTGTACAACAAGCATGGACTCCAAATTTAACAAAAGCATCGACACCACAGATGTAACTGTTTTGACCAGCTACCTTCAGCCGATTACATAATTAATGCAAGGAAGATGAGTAAAGGTATACTAAAAGATGATTATACGTTACCTCAGTATGTAAAAGACATTTCTACTTATCAATTTCACATTACTTTCAGATAAATCTGACTAGTTCCTTACACTGCTTTAAAATTATGAACTTTCAAATATAACGTGGCTATTTCATAGATTCATCCACCTATAGAAAAGAAAATTTAAACAACTGCTTTATAAATTCTACTTCTATAATTCTCTAAAATCAAGTGAATTTGTAAAAATAAAATTAAAACCATCAGATTGCAAGCCAAGAAATCCAGGTAGGTGGTTTAAAGAAAGAGGCATCTGTTGAGTAAGGACTGGCTAGAAGCATGGCCTAGAGGGAAGGGCATGAGGCCGGAATGTGACAGGTGAAGACCCCAGGGGACCAGGGCGAGTGCTCCCTAGGGCAGAGAAATCTCACAGACCTGGGGACGGATCCATGAAGATGAAGAGTGCAGAGCAAAGGCAGGACTAAATGACCCACCAAGAAAATCCGGAGGGCAATACACAACGTGTACCAAAAGCCTTAAAAACAGTTAAAAATATGGCCCTTCTTTTCACTACATCTATGTCTTTGGGATAAATACCCAGTAGTGCAATTGCTGGGTCATAGGGTAGCTCTATTTTTAACTGTTTGAGGAACCTCCATACTGTTTTCCAGAGTGGCTGTACCAACTTGCATTCCCACCAACAGTATAAGAGGGTTCCCCTTTCTCTACAACCTCTCCAACATTTGTTGTTTCTTTCCCTGTCCATTTTTGCCATTCTAACTGGTGTAAGGTGGTATCTCAATGTGGCTTTGACTTGAATTTCCCTGATGGCTAATGATGATGAAAATTTTTTTCATGTGTCTATTGGCCATTTGTACGTCTTCTTTGGAGAAGTGTCTGTTCATGTCTTCTGCCCATTTTTTGACTTGATTATGCTAAGTGAAATAAGTCAAGCAGAGAAAGTCAATTATCATATGGTTTCACTCATCTGTGGAACATAAGGAATAGCATGGAGGACATTAGGAGAAGGAAGGGAAAAATGAAGGGGGGGAATTGGAGGGAGAGATGAACCATGAGAGACTATGGACTCTGAGAGACAAACAGGGTTTTAGAGGGGAGGGGGGAGGGGGGATGGGTTAGCCCGGTGATGGGTGTTAAGGAGGGCACGTACTGCATGGAGCACCGGGTGTTGTATGAAAACAATGGATCGTGGATCACCACATCAAAACTAATGATGTATTGTATGGTGACTAACATAACATAATAAAATTAAAAAAAAATAAAGTACATTCACAATATAATCAGAAAATCTGACTTCATATTTCCTACTATATCAGCAATTTCTCTATATTGATCACATTACACAGACTTGAATCATGTTTTTACAAAGACAAGTCTTATCCTCTGGCTACAGAGAGAGAAAATTCTTCTCTAATAAGAGGGCCAGTCTTAGGATGACTACAGAGGCTACGAAGCATCAGAAATGGTACCTTGGACTCCTTTTTCTTAAGATCTTCTCTCGACAACCTCTCTTTTTTATCCGTGTTACTTTGGCGCCTCTCTTCATCAAAATGAAAACCTTCCTTGTGTCGCTTTTCCTTGTGTCTTTCTTCCCCCTCCTTGTCAGAGAAGGAGTTACTTTTTTCTTTTGGATACTTTTCTCTTTTTTCCCTTGTGCTGCTTTTTTCTCCATGTTTCCTTTCTCGATCTGGTTCTTTCTGCTTCTTGTGTCTCCTTTCGCCTTCTTCTTTATACAGCCAGTACGTAAGAGGATTGTCTTTACTGTCACCATACTGCAGCTTTGAATGGGACAGATTGCAGAATGCGTGAGCATACGAAACGTGGGCTGCCATCCTTCATACATGCGTGAAGCTGCACTGCCCTCCCTCCTCGACCCCGACTCTAAAGATGTGCTTCCGGAAAGAAAAACCCGCTGCTGGCGACACAACCCACACGGTAGTGGCAGGCATCACACTCCTGCCTTCACCCTGATATGGAAAACCACGTGCAAACTCCTCAGCATGGCAAGCATGCCCCCCTCCTCCACAGCCTGTCCTTGTCACTCCTGTCACCTTCTCCCCAGCTGTGAATGCGTCCTGCACTCCACCAACCCCAGTCCCTCCTTGAGATGTGTAACCTCTGTGAGCAGAGCACCACGCGCCCTACCAGCCTCTGTCCTTGGCAGTTCACACGTCTGCTCCCCCACAGGGAGATTCCTAAAACCAGGCACCACTGTGCAGTCATCTCTGATTCCCAAAACCACTGTGGGTGCTCAGTAGTAACTGGTGACATCCATCACATGGTGACACACAGCTCTTAGCAGAACATGCTGCTGACATGTCATATTTTTGGCTCAGACTCACAGTTTTGGGAGCATCATCAGTATGTCTCAACTGAACCCCAAATGGAACTGCCCTTTCCTCCCACCGAGGGCCTCCTCTACTCACACCCAACAGTGGGTCACTGCTCGCCCTCCAGCCACAGGGCCCTTACCTCCTTCTCGGCTCAGTCCCCATGGATCCCACTCCCGCCATCCCCCCTGTGGCTGCCCAGCAGCCTCCTGACTCCTCTCCTTCACCTCATTCCCACCCACTCTGCTCATCTCCGCCAGGATAACCTTCCTAAAGAAAAACGTGCTGGCAAGCTCCATGACCAAACTCCTCAGTCGTAAAGCTAGGTTACTACCACATACCTATCACCAAAATCAATTCTACGGGATTAAAGATTTAAGTGTTAAAAAAATTATAAGGACCCAGAACAAAATACAGGCGACTACTTATGTAATCCTGGTGTGGGGAGAAGGCTCTCCGAGCCTTACATCAACAACCAAAACAAGGAAAGACAGACCTGACTACCTCGCACTTTAAACTTACTAAAAAAAACAAAGATCCCACAAACAAAATTCAAAACAGAAATGGAAACAGAAATAACTAGCAGGGAGTTCATCTTTAAAGTACTCTTAGAATAAATGCTCCATTAGGAAAGTAAGCAAACATGCAGAGGGGATAACTAACAACAGGGCAGTAAACCCTTTCATAAAATGTTCAGAAGTGTTCCTTTGTTCTGAATCAAATTAGCAAAGATTAAAAATTATGATCATGCCCAGTTGCTGCTTTGGACATGGGGAATTACACTCTGATGATATAAGTAATCACAGCTTTTCTGTACAGCAAATGGGTTAAGTTTATATTTACTTTCATCTAGCAAGTTCATTTCTAGAAATTAATCATAGGAAAATAATTATGAATAAAGGCAAAAACTTTACCCCATCGATGTCTTTATAATAAAAAAAAATTCAGAAGCAACCTAAGTGTCCAAAAAAAAAGCAGATGTATCAAGAAAATTGACACACGCATATCATTATATTGTACAGCCATTAATATTATATAGAAGTATGACTTAGAAAAATGTTCCAAGTGTATCCAGTTTAAAGTTTTTTGTTTTGTTTTTAATTTTTTTTTTTTAAGATTTTATTTATTTGCGAGAGAGAGAATGAGAGACAGAGAGCATGAGAGGGAGGAGGGTCAGAGGGAGAAGCAGACTCCCTGCTAAGCAGGGAGCCTGACGTGGGACTCAATCCCGGGACTCCGGGATCATGACCTGAGCCGAAGGCAGTCACTTAACCAACTGAGCCACCCAGGCGCCCCCAAGTGTATCCAGTTTAAAGTTCATAAAAGAGTAAAAATCCAATTTAAGAAAACATATATGTATATATACACAAATGCATATGTAAACCTACTCTGTTAGGATATATACTTAAATATTATCAATAATCGTCTTGGGGTGGAATTTGTTTTTATTTTCTTCTTACTATTTATTTGTATTTTCTAAATTTTCCAAAATCACCATGTATTTCTCCTGAAAAGAAAACAACACATGCGTAAGGAAAAGTGGCTGAGAACTTCCTCAGACCTTGCATCCTGTGTGACAGCACTTTCCAAAAATGCTTCTACTAACAATGCATCAACAGGCTGTACTCTGCAGACTCCGGAGAGCCCTTTCTGGGTTTGCCCACGTACCTTTCTTTCTCTGTATCGTCTTTCTCTTTCTTCGTCCCTCCTCTCAGGGTCTTCATCTCTCCTCTCCTTCTCTTCCGTTCTCACTTTGCTTACTACAAAAATAGAACATATTTTTGACATTCCCAAACGTCAGCACATCAGAATAACCTAACATCCTGCTGCACTCTTTACTGTACATGTTGCATCATTATGTAGTATATTTTAACACATATGAAAACATATTCTTCAATTAAAACACATCCTTCAATATCAAGCATGAGAAGTCCTAGAATCTAAACTTAAAATGGGCTAAGGAGGGAGACTGCAATGGCAACTGAAGCAATCTGGAAAAGATCAGACTGACCCCCTGGAAACTCAAGAGGGGCAGTAGCCCACATACACGCCATCCGAGTTCCTGGCCACTGACCGAGGTGCCCAGGGAAGCAGAGCCCAGTCCACTACGAAAAACTGGCCCAGTCACCAAGTGCTCGGAGGCAAAGAAAAAATGCCTGCCTCGGGGACAACAGGGGAACTGCACAGCCCCATAGCCTCCTAGGGCCCACTGCTGAGGGCACAGCGGATGCAGGAGGCCCCTGTGATAAAGATGCAACGTGCGGCCCACCTGCTGGCACACACCCCTACCCACCATTTGAGATCTCTCCCTGATAGTGAAATTAGATTCACTTTTTTTTTAATTTTTTTAAATTTTTTATTGTTATGTTAGTCACCATACATTACATCATTAGTTTTAGATGTAGTGTTCCATGATTCATTGTTTGTGCATAACACCCAGTGCTCCATGCAGAACGTGCCCTCTTTAATACCCATCACGAGGCTAACCCACTCCCCCACCCCCTCCCCTCTAGAACCCTCAGTTTGTTTCTCAGAGTCCATCGTCTCTCATGGTTCGTCTCCCCCTCCGATTTCCCCCCTTTCATAGAGATTCACTTTTCAATCTGCACAGACAAAAAAAAAAGTCATTAGGCTTAAAATTAAGAGAATCAATAATTTAAAAGATGAGGACAAAATTAAACAGAGATCACTGAAACAAAGTTCATTCAGAAAGTGCTTGTGGAGTACTGACTGCTATTCTGGGAGCCTGGGATACAAGAGATCAAAACAGCAGGGATGGGGGACACAGAAGCGTCAGGGAGCGAAGGGCCAAGTTCCAACAGACTGCAGGAGAAAGACTGGGGTCCGAGTGACTCCCAGGTTTTCTGACTTGAGGAAGGGAAGGATGCGGCTGCCATCAACTGACATGGGTAAGGCTTTGGGGAAACAGGATTTGTGGGGATTTCAGAAGCCCAGTTCAGACCCACTAAGTTGCAACGTCTACCAGACACCAAAGGACAAGAATTCAAAGCCCAGAATTCAGGGACGAAAACTAGCTGGGAACCAAAACTTGGCAATCAAGAACAGATGACTAGTATTTACAATCATGAGAAAGGGTGCAGTCACAGGGGAGAGAACAGCTACAGACGTAGGGCAAAGATCACGCGCCTCACAGAAGGGGAGGCTCACAGGAGACGGGAAGAGGCACATAAATAGCCAAGGAAGGGGAAAGACTGTCAAAGAGTCTAACTGCACAATTATTCATACCAATAATGCATTGAAAAAACAAGATCAGGTAGCAACCAAAAAAGATCTGAGAACCAAAAAGATTTTATTAGAAATACATACCAAGAACATCAATATAATAACCCTAAAAAGAGGCAATGGAGAGTAAGGTAGTTGCTGTTAAACATGCTGAGTGGTGACCCCATTAACCCATAATCCCACCCCTAAGTACACTTCACCCAACAAAAATGCACGCTCACACTCCAGGAGGTGCCCTGCTTCTGGGCTCTGTGCAGACCCAGGCAGCGGCCTCAGGAGCAGAAGGCAACAGTAGTAATAGGGAACATGAATAAGGGGCCTTGGTTTCCATCCTGTTCATAACCAGGACCTCAAGCCTTCCTGACAAATCTAAGAATTACTATGTATTCTTTAAATATATTCCTTTTTGTTTACATTAGCTAGTTAGAATTTTTTAGAAAAACATATACTATTTGTACAGTAAAAAAATGACGAAACTTACATGGGGGGAAGTATGCACATTTATCTTAGAATTCCTGGGAATTAGATAAAAATATTTAAATCTTGCTTGGAATAAAACTGACACTTTTGGGGAATTCTTCTAATTAAAGAGCATTATTTTCAGATACGTACAATGTAGATTGAGCTTTAGTGAGGTAGTCTAAAATGTGCCTTAATAGTAAAACTGTAGCAAATATTGAGAAAATTGTTACTCCTTCCATTCACTGAAATGAGTTTTTAAAATGTAAAAATAAAAAACAGTGAAAAGTACATACATACCTACACACACACACAACAGAGGCCTATACCTTCAAGGTCAAGCTAAGAGATTTATGAAAATCATGAAAGAAAATACAATGATGAGTGAGCACTGCAAGAGAGGGAAATGCCCTGAGCACTAAGCTCTTTTACAGAGAAATACAGACAAGATGCAGCCACCAGCCACGCAGTGCCTCAGGGGAATATGGGGCTGCACCAGGTGCAAAGGTTCCACGGGGACACATGCAGCCACCAGC
>NW_023270664.1:372832-379363 GCF_011800145.1 Mirounga leonina
GCTGCACCAGGTGCAAAGGTTCCACGGGGACACATGCAGCCACCAGCCACGCAGTGCATCAGAGGAATATGGGGCTGCACCAGGTGCAAAGGTTCCACAGCGGAAACACGCACCTGCTCGCATCTTGCGTTCTGCTCTGTCCAGGAGCTGCCGGCCCAGCAGGTTATGGTGGGCAGCCATCTGCCTGAGCTCCTCCCTCTTAGCTCTGCGGTCTCTGTCCTTGTCCCTGTCTTTTTCTTTACTGTGAGACTTCTCTGTGTCCTGTTCTCGGTATTTCTCTTTATGCCTTTCTCTGTCCCGGTCTCTGGAGGCCTTTTTCCTTTCCCTTTGCTTTTCTCTTTCTCTGTCCCCATGAGGGTTCTCCCTGGAGGTGTGGCCATCTCTCTCGCCAGGTATCTCTCTGTACTTGGTGTCTCGGTCTGGGTCCCTGTGCTTGGGCTCTTTGTATTCAGGGAGGTCCATTTCTGACTCCTTATGCAGCTTCTTTTCTCTGTGTTTCTTATCTTCCTTGGGACTACCTGATTGTGCAGCCTAAACCAAGAGAAAAAAAGCAGAATTTGGAATCTGAGTCATACTCAATGAGGGGTCTTAACACTAGCTTCAACTGCTTTCCATCCCAGCAAGATGGGCCTGGAAGAAGAGTCTCTGAATGCGAAATCAGACTGAGCATTTCTATGACTGGCAATGGGCACCCATTTATTAGAGACTTTCTCGTCTGCTGGCAAGTCAAATCTGAAATACTACATGGAATAGAAAGAAAAAGAAAGGGATATTGAAGCTGTATCTTAAAGTCTCTGAGACACCAACAGCCTGGGTCCAACTCAAAGAACAAGGACTGACCGGCCCCTCCCCCCTATAAAATTCTCAGGAGGTCTTGATCTCAACACCTGTTAACCCCAGTTACTTTACCAGCAAAAATGGGTTTATTCGGGAATGGCAGAGAATTGCAATCTGGGACAATTAAGCTATGGCAAAACCATAGGTGATTCTGCGGAACAAAGGAGAGGAGGCTCTTTTACAGGGGAGAGGGGGTATGGGGAGGGGCTGCATTAAGCTAAAAGTCCACTGGTGTAAACTTGGAGCTGGGAAGTGTAGTGGCTTCTCATTGGCTGAGCGGTTGCCAGGGCAGGAGGAAACCTTCCCTTCTCCCGACGGGACAGTAAACGAGTATCCACGGGGAGATGCATCTCTCCCTGCTGGGCCTGCAGCGGACAGTGGACTGGTAGAGCCTGGGCGCCGCCCCTTCTGGCCTCCCGACTCCAATCCAAAGGACGATTTTCCTTGTGCTCATCTTCTCAGCCCAAAGTTCCCTCCACATACACCACACACACAGACACATGCACACACATACATGCACATAGACACACATCAACACACACATGCAAACTTACCACACAGATAAACCACACACATGTGCACCCACCACACACACACACTCAATGCACACCACACACATACACGCACACCGACACATATGGCCCAAGCCCTGACCCGTAACAGAAACCTGATGCAGCTGCTGGGATGCTGGGCTGAGCAGGGCAACTCTGTCCCACCACAGTTCCAGACCTATTAACCATACGGCTTTATCTCTGAGTCAAAAACACTTCTGAAATGAGCCACACACAAGCAAAGCTGAGAAGCAGGTAAAACTGTCCAAGAAACCGTCTAAGCTCCAAAAGGACCCCAACTCAAATCTTTAAGATACAGTACCAAAAGATGTTTTCTGAGGTCATCTGCTTTCCAAGTATCATCTTTTGTTCTTCTCTAAAAAGAAAAGTATAAAGTTAGAATTTTTAAAGTTTAAAAAACTAATTTTGTACACTCTAGTGAGCTGCTTTTTCATTAGGCCATTTAAGTCAATGGCAATTAGTCCTTGACATGCAAGAAATTACTACCTACTAGAAAAAAAGGTAATAGTAATGCAAATTTTAAAAAACTATTCCCTAGTCTAAGATTACCTATAAACAATTATAGAATGTGTTCCTCTGGCTACTTCATAAGTGTAGGTAAAACACACTCCCCACTCTCCACCTTCCACATCACCCAATGCCTGTCAGTGCCCAGTCCCACTGCCCAACAGTGTTTCTGGCTGCCAACGGAGCAGATGACCCTAGAGTGTCCCCACCTGGCAGGCTGCGCCCCGCCCCCCTCGCCCCCAGGTACTGAGCAACATGACTCCTCCATAAGCGCATACACAATTCACCTGCCACATACAAGACAGATTTAGATAATGAAGAAACTCACTAAGCAAATCAACCAAGGATGTTTCCTATAGGCAACATGGTAGATTTATCCAGATTATTTCACTTTCCCTTTGAGAAACAAAGGATACAAAAAAAGTAAGATTTTTGTAAGTTTCAGATTTAAAGCAAATGTAGTACAAATGAAAAACAAAAACTTATTCATGGATAAGCCACCAAAAATCTTCCTGGTAATGTGAAAGTTAAGGAAACAGAGGGGCGCCTGGGTGGCTCAGTCGTTAAGTGTCTACCTTTAGCTCGGGTCGGGGTCCCAGGGTCCTGGGATCGAGCCCCGCATCGGGCTCCCTGCTCAGTGGGAAGCCTGCTTCTCCCTCTCCCACTCCCCCTGCTTGTGTTCCTTCTCTCGCTGTGTCTCTGTCAAATAAATAAATAAAATCTTTAAAAAAAAAAAAGTTAAGGAAACAGAAAAACAGTTCACAATAGTTCATAAATACTAACTAGAAATAAATAAAAAGCAATCAATTATAAGAATCTAGCCAATATATACTATAACCACAAAATTTACTGTGACCTACTATAATGAGAAAACGTATTTTTTGATAAATTGGTTGATTTAACAAAATGGGTCCTCAGCAAGATATGGTGTAAGATGATCAGTAGCAATTAACATAGTTATAACTTATAGTTTCTGAACATTAAAATTTTTTGTCTCAAGTTCACTGCTCTGTGTAGAGGTTTAACATAGGACCTTTTCCAAACAAATGGTCCAAACTCAACAGAGAGCTCAGGTGGACAAGAGCTAGAGACCTCTACAGAGTGGAAGGGCACCAGCCAGGGCCCATGGACTGGACCTCCTCCTGGATGTAATTACATGACTTATGCTGACAGGTAAAAACCCTGCAGGCAACAGCTCTCTGGTAGACCACAAGATCTTCCTTCTGCCCTTTTCACCAACCCAGCTTTGGGCCCTTGAAAATCAGGCAAACGGCCTTGCTCACCCCCCAAAGATTTTTCTTTCTTTTTTTCTCTTTTAAATGTCTTAGGTCATTTAAAAAATTAATGGTTTATGTTATAAAATAACACACAGTTCCCTCATGCCCTATCCCAGCCCCCACATGTCACACACATTTTTAGGAACTCTGTGGACAGAGTGCTTCACACCAGGAGCCTTTTGTCTTTTTTACCCTCCACTCAGCCAAGGTCTCTTAAAGACCAAATTCACCAGCATCTCAGCCCCTGCCCTGTGGAACAGAGACACCAGTTAAACTCTGGTACAGAGTACAGAATAGAAAGGCCACGCTTTCCCCTACAAGGAGAATAAACCCCCCCTGAAAACAAAACAAAAGAGGGGATCTGCCTACACAGCAAACCCTTCAAGCTACAGGATTACTCAGTCCACTCACAGGCAAACCTGAGAGTTCAACTCCATGGAGGTCAATATCCACACCAGGTGACCCCGGGCTGCATGTCCACTGCATGTAAAGTGAGCAACTCCAGAAAGAGCCCCAGCGTAGCCGACCAGCATCTCGCATGAGCCACCTGGTGAGCTGGCTCAATGATGCCCATTCACCACGAGGCTCTCTGGAGCGCTATGCGGGGAGAGTCTTAGCCAGCCTTCATGGTGCTGGCCATCTGCCCCCAGAGAACAGCAGGACTTCAAAGGAATTCTCTGCGCTTCTCTTCCAGCTCATGCTGACACCCCAGGAGGAGCTGTGGGAGCACGGACACCTCACCCACCATCCCTTCGGGAGGCGGAAGCTGCAGAATAGCTCCCCTGGGCCAGTGTCCCTTTCCCTCATTACACTACGTACTGTTTATTCTTGAGCCAGACTCAGAGGCAGGAAAGCCAGACTCACTCTTTGGGTCATGCTCTGGGCCTGTTATCCCCAGTCATCCCTGTAGCCCCACTTCCCTAGTCCCAAAAAGCAGTTTCCCCAAAGCACATAGATCCCAGAACATCATGCCTGCCTCCAAACACCACCCAACCCAGGAGCTTCCAGGGTGTCCTGGATTGGCAGCACTGAGCAGCCACCCGACGCCTTCAACACCCAGCACCATCTCGGCTGAGCACTCACTCACTTGCCGAGCTGAACCCATTAGCTGAATGTTAATAAAGGGCTAAAAGTGCTAAGTTGTTTTGTTCTCCACAAATTGTTTGACAACAGCTGCCACAGCTCCTGACACCTGGGGGCTACGCACCCTTGCCCTCAGCATCCTGGTTGCCAGTCGCTGTGGCTGGCTGCATGCCAAGAGTGGCCTGGTGGACAGGGCACCGACAATCCAGTCTCACATCAGATGTAACCCATCATCAAGTCCTACTACTTCTTTTTTTATTTATTTATTTTTATTTTTTTAAAGATTTTATTTATTTATTTATTTATTTGAGACAGAGAGAATGAGAGACAGAGAGCACATGAAAAGGGGGAGGGTCAGAGGGAGAAGCAGGCTCCCCGCCGAGCAGGGAGTCCGATGCGGGACTCGATCCAGGGACTCCAGGATCATGACCTGAGCCGAAGGCAGTCGCTCAACCAACTGAGCCACCCAGGTGCCCAAGTCCTACTACTTCTTGTAACACGTTTCCTAAAATGAAAGAAATCCATTCTTCCTGGGGACGCCTGGGTGGCTCAGTCAGTTAAGCGTCTGCCTTCGGCTCAGGTCATGATTCCAGAGTCCTGGGATCGAGCCCCACATCAGGCCCCTTGCTCAGCAGGGAGCCTGCTTCTCCCTCTCCCTCTACCTGCTGCTCTCTCTCTATGTCAAATAAATAAATAAATAAAATCTTAAAAAAAAAAAAAAGAAATCCGTCTTCCTGTCCAGTCCCCTGCCCCAAACCCGACCCAGACTTTCATGCCATGGCAGTCACATGGTCTGTGTCCATAGCACCACTGGTCCAACCCAGGGGATGTAGTTCAGAGCATGCAGGGGTGGTGTCCCTCATGGCAAGAATGCCCAGAATTACAGGCTGGAATGAGCAGGGACACTGGAGGCCACAGAAGGTGGCCTCCCAAGCCCACAGAACAACAGACTAACCAGTGCATTTGCCAAAAGACGCAAAGAGGGGAGGCTGGCTCACACACAGCTTTAGGACTGAGACATGATGTACCTTTGGCTGTCTTTTTCAGAATTACCCCTTAATGCTAGAAAATGTTTTATATTATAAATTCAATCACTTGGAAACAAATTATTGGCTGCTCAAGTAACCAAGTAAACTGGATTACTGATTGTTCCACAGCTATGCCTCTAATCCCTGCTTGTTAGCACACCAACAGGCACACTGTCTGGCTGAGAATCTGCAGGTCGTTTCTAACGTTCCAGACGACAGACTCTACGTTGTGGACGCGTGCATCTGCAAACAAGAGCCCTAATGTGCAGATGCTGCACCAGGCACAGGACACCTAAGCTCAGATGGCACTGAGTCTGACTCGCAAGGGGGAGGCTGACTGCAGACTGAGTCCTTTCTGGAGCTGGCTGCAGATTAGCAGTGTGGGGAGAGGGTCCAAGGCAAACTGCCAACAGCCGGGGATAGCTAAGCTCCACTCCCATCTGCGCAGGGGTGGCTGGGCACATTAAACGGAGCAGCTGGGGGAGAGAAATCACGCGGGGGTGGTCAGCATAAATGCAGCCAGGCCAGACACATGAGTGTCTGCAGGCTGGCAGCTATGGAAGTCTGTCTACCTTCCCATAGACACCTAGAGGCAGAGGCCTCATCCTTCCTGGGGATTCCAGTTGCAGGATGGCTTTCAGGTCCTAGAGAGAAACACTCCTGGGTTGTAGAGACACACAGACATCTCAGAGGGACAGAGGAAGGATGCAAAACTGTAAATGCACTAGAAAGGGAGGGGCAGGCCTATCCAGGTGCTGGCCAAACACACTGCCATTCTGGCAGCCCTGGGTTTTGCCAGACAGGAACTCAAAGGGGGCTGGCTCATCACAGGGACATAGTCTTAGGCTGTCAGAAGCCCCTAAATGTTAGTCAGTTTTCTTCATGCAGGAGAACCTTGTAAGTGGGTTAGAGAGGACCAACTCTCCAAGAGCCCAGGGTATTTGCCCTAGAACATGCAGCCTTTCTTTTTTTTTTTTTTTTAAGATTTTATTTATTTATTTGAGAGAGAGAGAATGAGAGACAGAGAGCACAAGAGGGCAGAGGGAGAAGCAGACCCCCCGCTGAGCAGGGAGCCCAATGTGGGATTCGATGCCGGGTCTCCAGGATCATGACCTGAGCCGAAGGCAGTCGCTTAACCAACTGAGCCACCCAGGCGCCGGAACATGCAGCCTTTCTTTCTTTTCTTTCTTTCTTTCTTTCTTTCTTTCTTTCTTTCTTTCTTTCTTT
>NW_023270664.1:379373-380312 GCF_011800145.1 Mirounga leonina
TTTCTTTCTTTCTTTCTTTCTTTCTTTCTTTCTTTCTTTCTTTCTTTCTTTTCTTTCTTTCTTTCTTTCTTTTCTTTCTTTCTTTCTTTCTTTCTTTCTTCTTTCTTTCTTTCTTCTTTCTTTCTTTCTTTCTTTCTTTCGTTTATTTATTTATTTATTCTTATGTTAATCCCCATACATTACATCATTAATTTTAGATGTAGTGTTCCATGATTCATTGTTTGTGCATAACACCCAGTGCTCCATGTAGAACGTGCCCTCTTTAATACCCATCACCAGGCTAACCCATCCCCCCACCCCCCTCCCCTCCAGAACCCTCAGTTTGTTTTTCAGAGTCCACCATCTCTCATGGTTCGTCTCCCCCTCCGATTTCCCCCGCTTCATTCTTCCCCTCCCGCTACCTTCTTCTTCTTTTTTTTTTCTTAACATATATTGCATTATTTGTTTCAGAGGTACAGATCTGAGATTCAACAGTCTTGCACAATTCACAGCGCTACATGCAGCCTTTCTAAAAACAGAATGAAGTAGCACTGCACCGACCTAAACAGTTAACAGCAGTTAACAGTGAATGGCTGTAACACAGCGATTCAAATTTCATATCAACATTTAAAAAGACGAGAACTTTATTTTATTCTAAGGATAAACTCAATACATACAGATATATATATTTATCTATATATATGTGTGTTTATACCTTTTAAGCTATGATTAATAAATTTCATGATAATAAACTCACACATTACCAATTGTTTGGTATGTAACAGAAAAAATTAGAAATTTCTGAAATTAGGGCGCCTGGGTGGCTCAGTTGGTTAAGCGACTGCCTTCGGCTCGGGTCATGATCCCAGGGTCCTGGGATTGAGTCCCGCATCGGGCTCCCTGCTCTGCGGGGAGCCTGCTTCTCCCTCTCCCACTCCCCCTGCTTGTGTTCCCTCTCTC
>NW_023270664.1:380322-488675 GCF_011800145.1 Mirounga leonina
CCCTCTCTCGCTGTGTCTCTCTCTGTCAAATAAATAAATAAAATCTTAAAAAAAAAAAAAAGAACACTGAAAACTCACTACCTTTATCAAGCAGGTGTAAAGTCAGCAAACACACTATTAAGTTTTATTTTCTATAAATAGCTACAAAATACTGAACCTTTTTATGATCTTAGTAGAAATAAAGAACACAAAACTGGTTATATTAGTGATAGAAGTGATGTCAGCAAATAAATATACTGACAGAAACCTAAGGAAAAGCTTGGTACATGATAAAGTTACAATAAACAACACCAAAAAGTCCAGCACAATTTTATTCCAATCACTGCATAGGGGTTTTACTCTTCCCTTGACGTTATGGAACAAAATACACTAATTCTGTAGTACTATAATAACTGCATAACAAGGTCCTAATGACCAGATTAACCTCCTAAAAAGTTAATGACCAACTTGCAAATGAGAACCTAATATGGGGATTCATTAACTGCCAGGAAATAGCTGCTTTGCTACTTTGAAATGTTTATTTTATAAATATGTATCAGAAAACAACCCCCAAGATAATTCAAAGTAATGCAAAATGTAACCAACTAGGTGAACTATGTCAGCCAGAATCACAAAAAGACACAGGGGAGAACTTATCTGGGTGAGATCTAATAAAGAAATACGTGTCTGATAATTAAATGGTCTTGGGAGTGAAGAGCCTGAGGAATCTCTGTGCCTGCTCTGGAATCCTATCTCAGTGGTTAAGAACAAGGGCTTTACAAACAATTCAGGGAGAAGACTGAGCGGGAACCAGCAGAGCAAACCCCTACTATTCAAAAAACTTACTTTAATAAACCTGGTGCTTCATTCATAAATATGAAAAGTCAATCAGACAGTTGAGAAAACACCGACATAAGAAAGAGAAGAATCAAGAAAAACAAATGGAGAAAATGACCCAAGGAAATAAAGAAAAATCTTTATTTAGGGGCGCCTGGGAGGCTCAGTCAGTCGAGCATCTGCCTTGGGCTCAGGTCATGATCCCACCTGGGATCAAGCCCCATGTCCAGCTCCCTGCTCAGCGGGAAGCCTGCTTCTCCCTCTCCCACTCCCCCTGCTTGTGTTCCCTCTCTTCCTGTCTCTCTCTGTCAAAAAATAAATAAAATCTTTAAAAAAAAAAAAGAAAAATCTTTATTTAAAAAAAGAATACTAAGTCAAAGGGATACATGCATCCCAATGTTTATAGCAGCATTATCTATAATCTCGCCATATCCAAGGACATGGATGGAACTAGAATGTATTATGCTAAGTCAAGTAAGTCAGTCAGAGAAAAACAAATACTGTA
This sequence comes from Mirounga leonina, assembly GCF_011800145.1. Lineage (NCBI taxonomy): Eukaryota > Metazoa > Chordata > Mammalia > Carnivora > Phocidae > Mirounga > Mirounga leonina. Next base: position 381,644 of record NW_023270664.1, read on the forward strand.
TGATTTCACTCATATGTGGAATTTAATAAACGAAACAAATGAACATAAGGGAAAAAAGAGAGAGAGAGAAATCAAGAAACATTCTTAATTATGGAGAACAAACTCATGGTTACCAGAGGGGAGGGGTGGGGGGATGGGTTAAATTTGTGATGGGGATTACGGAGTGCACTTGTCCTGATGAGTGCTGCATGATGTAGGAAATTGTTGAATCACTATACTGTACACCTGAAATTGATATAACACCGGATGTTAACTATACTGGAATAAATTTTTAATTTTTTTAATTTTTAAAAATTAAAAAAAAAAAAGCTTCCTGCTCTAACCCCAAGGGGAGACAGTGCTTTAAGAGCTACCTCCCTCTTTGGGGTGCCTGGGTGGTGCAGTCAGTGAAGTGTCTGACTCGTGGTTTCAGCTCATGTTGTGATCTTAGGTCTTGGGATCGAGCCCCGTGTGGCACTCTGTGCTCAACGAGGAGTCTGCCTGAGATTCTCTCTTGGTCTTGCTCCACCCCTACCCGCCCCACCCCACTCTCAAATAAATAAATCAATCTTTAAAAAAATGGGGTGCCTGGGTGGCTCAGTCAGTTAAGTGTCTGCCTTCAGTTCAGGTCATGATCCCAGGGTCCTGGAATTGAGCCCCACATCGGGCTCCCTGCTCCGTGGGGAGTCTGCTTCTCCCTCTGCCTCTGCTGCTGCTCCCCTTGCTTGTGCTCTCTAATAAATAAATAAAACCTAAAAAAAAAAGTTATCTCCCTCCTTATTTGTAACAAGTAATAAAAGTTCTTTGCTTAAAAATTAATTAAATTAGGGCGCCTGGGTGGCTCAGTTGGTTGAGCGACTGCCTTCGGCTCAGGTCATGATCCTGGAGTCCCTGGATCTAGTCCCACGTCGGGCTCCCTGCTCGGCAGGGAGTCTGCTTCTCCCTCTGACCCTCTTCCCTCTCGTGCTCTCTGTCTCTCATTCTGTCTCTCAAATAAATAAATAAAATCTTTTTAAAAAATTAATTAAATTAGAACTAACAATTAAGTAGATAAAGCTAACAATAAAGCTGGAGCAATCAGAATATAGAAAGTCAAGGAGATGGAAAATATGAGCCATGAATTCAACATGTGACAGGAGACTGAATCAGAGTTCCAGAAAGAATGGGGAAAACAGAAAGAAGGAAATACAGAATAGAAAAAATGTCCTAGAAGTAAAGGTAGACTTGAGGTTTCATTTTGAAACGCATAATCAAATGTCAAAAATAATGAAAAAAAAGAACCACAATAGACATATTGCCATATATGTCCAGAACACCAAGGACAAAGATCCTAAATCTTTTGGAAAGAAAGAAAATGTTATTTACAAAAATATCTCATCAACCAAACTGGTTGCTAGAAGATGAAGATGCTAGAAGATGCCTTCAAAGTCCTGGAGAAATTACGGGGCGCCTGGGTGGCTCAGTCGGTTAAGTGTCTGACTTCGGCTCAGGTCATCCAGGGTCCTGGGATCGAGCCCCGCATCGGGCTCCACACTCAGTGGGGAGTCTGCCTCTCGCTCTCCCTCTCCTTCTGCCCCTACCCCACTCTGTGCTCCCTCTCTCCCTCTCATTCTCTCAAATAAATAAATCTTCAAAGTGCTGGAGAAATTCATTCTGACCCTAGAATTCTGCACTAAGCCGAAGTCTCAAGTGTATCCGCATAATAAAGACATTCTTAAGAGCACAGCTTCCTTCCTACATAACCTTATTTAAAAAGGTACCTGAGGATTTACTCCAGGGAAAAACGGGGGCGGGGGGGGGGGGGATTCCAAGAAACCTGATGACACTGGATCCAAAACACAGTAGATCTAACCCAGAAGCACAAAGAAATTCCCAGATGACTGCTCTGAGAAGGTCTAGAAAAGAAATTGGTCCTGAGCGAACTCTGGAAAGGATCTTGTAAAGCAGATTTTATTGAGCAGATGCTACGACTGGTTACTAAGCTAAATACGTTAAGTGATAAGGTTAAGAAAAAAGGCATTTGCTTTGCCAAGGAGGAAGGGAGTTCAAACTGGCCCTCGGTCGAGGGTCCCCCGCTCTAGGACCAAGCGCCCTCCTCGCCGCGGCCCGGCTGACCACGACGCGCCCCTGCCGCTCGCCTCCCGGGACCCGTGGTTCCCACACCGCCCAGCACGCGACACGACCACGGCGGGAAGGCGGCCGGGATGCCGGCAACCGTGCACTCCGGCCCACGGGCGACCCCGGACCGCCCCACGCGCCGCCCGCTCGCACTCACCTTCCCGGGCTCCATCGCAGCTCGCAGGCCCGGACCGCCGGGCCAGCGTCCCCGGCTCCTAGCAACCGGCAGGCGCGAGCAGCCGAGCGCCGAACGACCGCTGTCCCGCCAGGCCGTGCGGCCGCCCCCGGCGCTTCTGTCCTCTCCCGGCTCCCGGCAGTTGGCAGGCAGGAGCAGAAGAGCGCCGAGCCACCGCTGTCCCAGAATGCCCCGCGGCCGTCCCCAGCGCGCCTGCGCATCCCTGGCTCCTAGCCGCCGACAGGCAGAAGCAACAGAAGGCCGAGCCATTTCCGGCCCGGGTAACCAATCCCCCGGTCCGCACGACGCACCACCGTCACGCCCGCTCGGTGGGGCGGAAAGGGGCGCAGCGCGGTCCGGGTCTCCAGCCCGGTCAGCGTTCGGCTGGCGGGGGGCGCGGGCCTCGCTGCGGGACCTGAGCTGGGCTGACCCTCCGGCCTGGCTGGGAGGACCGGAGCTGAGCAGCGTCCCTGGACATCTGGAGCTACGACGAGGAAGTTGAGGCCGGCTGCCGAGCCGACTGCTACTGAAGCGGCTAAACTCCAATTCCTGGGTGCCTGGGTACCACCGGGTACCTGGAGGGCGTTATACTCCGGTCCTGAGGCAGCATCGGGAAGCGATCTTAACGTCCCACCTCTTCAAAGCAAGAAAATTAAGCACCCCAAAACTCGACTTAGCAAATATACAGTAGATGAGGAGAAGAGCTTTTCATCTGTATATGGATTCGCACCTTAGAATTCATTTTCCCATTTATGTCACTGCATAATACACACCCTGTAAGGTACTGGGAATCAAAGTATTTGAAAATGTAGTTGTTGAAAGCATGGTTTTTTATATGAGACAAGAGACAAGAGTACTGAAACATTAAGACAGATACTCTGCATCTCAGATTTATTTTATCAGAATTATTTTATTTGAAGCTTAATATAAAAGTCCGTCTTAAATAAGCAAGACTGAAGAGGGGTGGTCCTATTCCGGTAATGCACGTTATAACTGATGTTTAGCTGTGTTTCCACACGCTGTTTTGCATTTGGTTAGTATGCAAATGTTACTAAGAAAAGATTCCCCTTAATATTTCATGCACACAAAAAAGAGCAGACTCTCAAATCATGCGTTAAGGAGGACATCCTTGAGCATGTTATTAATAGTCTGCGCTTTTGATAGCATGTTTTCCTGGAGATATAAAATTTATTTTGCAGATGTTGTGTTTTTTAATCACATACTATTATGAACCAGTTTACAGTTTTATGGATCTGTCTACTTTGTTCCAGATAAAGGCCATTTACCTAGCTTCTTGCCTTAGAGAAATTAATAGCAGATCCAAAAAGCCTTGTATATTTAATTGTACTCTGGTCCTGGGCATATCACTACTTTTTTTTTCATTCTCATTCTTTAACCCTTTAGGAAGAACATAACAGAAAAGGAAGGTAGGAAAGCCAGTTTCAGTGAGAGCTGTGATATATTGAGGAATTGCTGCAAGTGAGGCACCAAACTCAAACTTTCCATTGGGCCATTCACTTAATTCTTGTGGCATCCCTGTGAGGTAGACTGTTCCTGTTTTTCAGATGAGGAGACTGAAGGCCAGAAAGGTTAATTCACTTGCCTAAACTCACAAAGCCAGGCTGATGGATGGTCTGATGCCAGAGTCCATGCTTTTAAGCACTGTGTCACTCTTCGTCAACCAAGAAAACATCTGATTCTGGAAAAGCTTCGAACTCTGTTGAATATGAGGATAAAGTCATGCATACCGCATGACCGACCTGGGTCTCAAGTGCAACCAGACTCCTTTCAAGATAATCGGGCGTTAACTCTGCCTCTTATTTCCACTGCCACCCTTCATCAGCAAACAGCATGACTTCGAGCTCCCCAGATGCAGTATATTCACAGGCTTGGTGAATGCTGTCTCCTCCTCTTGCTCACTATTTCCAGCACAACTGCTGAATAAATGGCTAAAACAGCCTTTCTCTCCTCAGACCTCCCAAAACAACCATTTTCTAAATAACTCCTTTGATGAGCAGTTCCATTTTATCTTACAATATTTCTTTTATTGTGTTCATTCATTTAGTAGATGCCTTCCTAAGTTCATTTGATGACCTGGGAAGTGACAGAGGGCTAGAGATAGAAAGCTACATGAACACTCTCTGGACCTCTAGTAGCTCATGATTGCTAGGACAGAGAAATAGGCAAACAGCTGCTAAATAACAGGAACCTATGAGAGCAGTAAGTGAGAAGGTGACAGATGGCTCTCTGGAAGAAAGACTGAGGTTGGGAAGGACACATAATTTCCCAGACAGAGAGGCTGGGAAAGAACATCTTGGGTCCAAGCCCAGAGAGAAGGCGGCTTTGGAGGGTTCCAGGAAATATGATTGTCCCTGGAACTGTGCTGTAGAAGAAAGCATATAGAAATATAATCCAAGCCACATAGATCATTATAAATTATGTAGTAGCCACACTTTAAAAAGTACAAAGAAACAGATGAAATCAAATTTAATAATGTATTTAGTGGGGCGCCTGGGTGGCTCGGTCGTTGGGCATCTGCCTTAGGCTCGGGTCATGATCCCAGGGTCCTGGGATGGAGCCCCACATCGGGCTCCCTGCTCGGTGGGAGGCCTGCTTCTCCCTCTCCCACTCCCCCTGCTTGTGTTCCCTCTCTCGCTGTGTCTCTCTCTGTCAAATAAATAAATAAGGTCTTTAAAAAAAATAATGATGTATTTAGCCACATACATAATGTTATCATTTTATCATATAATGTATATTTAAAATGTTGAGTTATTTTACTTTTCTTACACTGTCTTCAAAATCCAGTGTGTGTTTTATATTTACAGCACACCTCAGTTCAGACTGGCCACATTTCATGTGCTCAAAGCCCCATGGGCAAGTGGCCTCTGTGTGGAGCAGAGCAGGTGTCCAGCACAGAGTATGTGAGTGGGAGTAGCAGGGGGCATATGGAGTGGCATGAGATGGTCAGAGAGGAGGCTGGAAAGGGGGGCACGGCCAGCCGGTGAAGGATCTTGAAATGGCATGATGTGAAGATTTAAAGCATTGTGGGCAATGCTAAGTCATTAAAATGGGAAGAGAATGCTGTGTTTGCAGACTGAAGGACAGGTAAGTTGGAGACAAGTGGGAGCCAACAATGGGGGCTTCGTGGGGCTTTGCAGCCATTGTGCAGCCTGCTCCTCTGCCCCTTCCCCAAGCTAGCTTTGTTCCAGACTCCCAGAGACAGCTGCGGCCGTCTGCACAGACCCTCCCTTACTCACCTTTGGTCCCACTGATTTGTTAAAGTTCTCCTATGTCCTCTTTTCTAGAATTTAAACATGTCTGTCCATCTCCCTCACTGGACTGTAAACCAGCTTATAATTCGGGGTTATGATAAAAACAGAACCTTTTTTCACAGTAATAAGCAAATTTGTCACAAAAGCCAAGAACTTTCCTTTCCCAGCCTCTTTGGTTTTCGAGGTCAGGTAAATTTGGTGTCCCTCTAATGCCTGTGTACATGGATATGATAGAAAACCTACCTGTGGGTTTAACGAACTAACATGCTAGTGAGAAGTCTGATCAGCCTCTCACTGGCTGTGTGAACGTAGAAAGTTTGTTTTACTACCTTGTGCTTCAGTTAGCTCTTCAGTAAAATGGGAATTACAAGTACCTGTTCTGTAGAGTAGTCATGAGGATTACATGAGTGATTATGTGAAGTACCCAGAACAGCGCCTATTGCAAACTAAGCACACAGTAAGGTATTAACAAGTTTATTACTGTTATTATGGATTAGCACCTAAGTTATAAACATCTAGGACAGATGAAAATAGGTGGGATACCAAAATTAGAGCCTGCCTTTATCAATTTATAAATTATCTGCTACTGTATGAAACCAAAACTGGAGGACTTCCATCAGTGAAGAGATTGCGGTAGGCAGAACTCTGGCCCTAATAGTCCAGCCCCTGGCATCCACTCTCTTGTTGAACACTCTCTCCTTGAGTGTGAGCAAAATCTGTGAATGTGATGGGATCTACTCCCGTGGTCAGGTTACCGAGGAGTTGACTAAAGTGGTCAAAAGGGAGATAATCCCGGTTGGGCCTGACTTTCCAAAGAAGGTGATACATCTGAGAGACACTCCTGTCCTGGAAGAAGATGAAGCAAACTGCGATGCCAGGAGGGGACAAAGGAGGGGGCACATGGAAGGAACAGAGGGTGACCCCTGGCTGTCGGCCAGCAGAAATTAGGGACTTAAGCCCTACAGCTGCAGTGAACTGAATTCTGCCAACACCCTGAATGAACTTGGGAGGGGATCTCAGATGAAGGTCTCCAAAGGAGACCACAGCTCAGGCAACAAGCCAACACTTGGTTTCACCTAATGAGACCTGAACAGAGGACTTAATGAAGCCATGCACGTATCATCTTCAATAACGATAAAAACTGGAATGGGGCTTATGACTTGATAGATGGCTTCAGTGGGGTGCTCTAACATGTACCACCTAATTCAGACTCCCCTCCCCAAGAACATCAGGGCCCCCCCTCACATGCATAGAGCTGCCTCTGGGGCTCCTGAGGGCTGAGCTGTATTCAGCAGATAAGTGTAGTCATGGAGATAAGCATAAGGTATAGATAGGATTAACTCGAGGAAGGAGATATCACAAAAGGCTTCACAGAAGTGGAGATATACAAATTGTTTTGAAAGATGAATAGAAGGGGCGCCTGGGTGGCTCAGTCGTTAAGCGTCTGCCTTCAGCTCAGGTCGTGATCCCGGGGTCCTGGGATCGAGCCCCGCATTGGGCTCCCTGCTTGGCGGGAAGCCTGCTTCTCCCTCTCCCACTCCCCATTTGTGTTCCCTCTCTCGCTGTGTCTCTCTCTGTCAAATAAATAAATAAAATCTTAAAAAAAAAAAAAAAGAAAGATGAATAGGAGTTTTGCATAAGGATAGAGGGAAAAGGGTAGTCCAGACACAGAGAAGAGCAGGTGCAAAGGCACAGACAGGTAACAGCAGGGTTTGGGAGGAATGAGCAGCAGAGCAGACCCTAGATCACGAGGTGAGGCTAGAGGTAGGATCAAATGTAGACAAGCTCTGTGTGTCATGCAGAGGAGCTGTAACTTCACATTAGAAGCAAAGGATATATAAGCAGGGAAGAGATTCAATCAAATCTGCATTTTGAATTGGCTATTTGATAGAAATATGGACTTTTAAAAATGACTTTTGGATTAATTTCGAACTTAGAGAAAATATGCAAGTACAAAGCACCCTGTCTCCACTGCCCAGATTCCCACCATGAACCTCCCAGCATATCTGCTCCACTTGTCTGTCATCCAGCATTCATCTGTCTACACCTACACTTACCCATTATTGTTAGACTTGTTCTGAGTCATTTGACAAAGAACTTCAGATAGGATTACTCATCACTCCAAAATACTCCAGTGTTTGTCTTCCCAAAACAAGGACAGACTCTGCTCCACAGCCTCCCAGTCAGGAAGTCAACATGGTTACAGGTCTGCTGTCTGATCCACAGACCCCCTTGTTCCACCGACTGTCCCAAACACTTCTTTTCCTTCACATCCCAGATCCCACGAGGAACACACGTCGCATGTAGCTGTGTCTCTTCGGTCTCTTGTGATCTGGAATATTTAGTTCCTCAGTGAGAACAGAGGGGACCATACCCTGCAGCAGCCCCCTGAGTCCCTAGGCCATACTCGAGTCAGGCTTTCTCAAGCTCTCTGGCAAAATGCCCCAGGAAGGCTTCTGTACTCCTCTTTCCCTTTGTAATTGATAAGTATCTTGTAGAAAGTATTCTGGTATTATTCCTCATCAAACTTCCACCTACTGCCCTTAGCCTTCGTTGATAACTTGCTCTTGCACTACTGTGACTGCTAACTGGTGATTTTCCATTTCTGTGACTCCAGTGATTTATTTTCTGTGCATTCCTCACTCGCTCATTCATCTACATCAGAATGGACTCATGGGTTCCTATTTTACTCCCTGGCTTGTAATCTGCCAATGTCATCCTTGATTTTGCTGCTCAGATTGTCCCAGATTTAATCAGCAAGAGCCCTTCAAGTTGCCTACCATGTCCTTTGACAGCACATGATTCTTTGAGCATTTTCTTACCTCCTGGCACAACAAAATATTCCAGGTTCATCTTGTACTTTCACTGCTCCAGCCCTGAAGTCAACTATTTCTCCAGAGATCTGTGGTTCCTTTTATTGGAAAATGGTATCTAGACGCCAACATCTGGGAGTTACTTGTACTTACTGGTACAGGGGTACCATTGTTTCTGGACACTCTCAGCAGAGAGAAATAGAAAATATATAACACACAAATACAGACAATAACTATTTTTGGGTCTCTGTACATATATGTCAAAACACATGAGTTCATACCTCCTCCAAGTCCAGTCCAAAACATGAGGGTTCTTTCTGGACTCTCCCTTTCCATGCTTGTAATATCTTCTCCAACAGCAAGAAACCTGGCTTTCATTATCCTCAGTGTATGTGTTTATTTGCTAATAGACTGGGCTGAGGAGTCTGTCTGCCACCTCAGGTAGGCCTGTCACTGCCTCCTCCATGGGGGGGGGGGGCGGAGATGGTCTCTGTGGAACTTTTAAAGGGTGGGATTAAAGGGCTCCCAGTCAAGTAAGAGATTTCTGTCATGATCTGAGCAAGCAAGAAAGGACCAAGCTTTTTCTGATTCTTTTGGTTGCATAGCACAGAAACCCACTCAGGGCTCAGGTAAAGAATATGGTTGTGTCACCAAAGGAGCATCTTAGAAAAGGTAGGAGTCTTGGTGAGTTTGGGCAGAAAGAGTCCTGGTTAGTAGGATGAAAGGAAGAGAGGCAAAGTGTGATCCCATGGTCTACAACGAAACCTATGTAGAGCTGATAGGGAAGGAGCTAGAACAGGACGAGGTAGAAGAGGTGGAGAGGATAGTTGATAAGGCCCAGACTTAGGCGAGAGGAGAGGTGAAACAAAGCAGAAAAGGTTCAGCTGAAACAGAAGGCAGCTCTTTTCTCTGAAACTTGAAAGGTTGAGGGCAGAGTCTGGAACTTTATAGTTTACTAGATCACTCACAATGATGTTCTTCTTTCCTCTGAAAGCAGTGCCTTTCATTGAGTAAATGTCAGCACAGAAGGTAAGGAAGGAGGTAACATGAAGAGCTTGCAGGAGACTGAGGGGTTTAAAAATACTAGCAAAAACCTAAGAACCAAGCTGGGCCTGTTATTAGGCTCTGTACAGAATGAGATGTGTTCTGCCTTGCTGGTGTAATTAAGTACAGGGAAGTGGCCAGAAGTTCTAGGGGTCACAAAGCCAGCTGAGACCGGGAGGCTGATTGGTGTGCAACATGGACACTTCTCTTCAGTGCATTTTACATCGCTAGGTTGCTCAGGTCAAACACTCTATTGCAGATGTGCAAGATTTTTTATGTGGCTGGTGTTCATTCAGATCTTTATAGAACGTGATTCTACGGCTCTTTAGAGGAAAAACCACAGGACAGAAAGGCTCATGCCCCTTCCTGTGTTAACAAGGTAATTGTCTTGAGTTTGTAACTTAGTCTTGAGTAAGACTTGGCATTAGAATATTTAGCTGTTGTGGAGGAAAAGGTTTGAGACTTGCCATTTTATATATTTACAACTTAATGTAATATGGTGAAGAGCAAGAAAAGGCGGGGGGGGGGGGCGCCTGGGTGGCTCAGTCGTTAAGCGTCTGCCTTCTGCTTGGGTCATGATCCCAGGGTCCTGGGGTCGAGTCCAGCATCAGGCTCCTTGCTCAGCAGGAAGCCTGCTTCTCCCTCTCCCACTCCCCCTGCTTGTGGTCCCTCTCTCGCTGTGTCTCTGTCAAATAAATAAATAAAATCTTAAAAAAAAAAAAAAGAGCAAGAAAAGGAAAACCTCTTCCCTTGCTTGAGGTTTAGTGTCCTTGCCCAAAGTTGAGCGTTCTAGACCCTAGAGCGAAGTTTCTGAGATCCATTTCTGTATCTCCATGGCCACACACACATACATGCATACGTAATTACATACAGACCTGAAGACAAGGGAAGAAGGGGGGTGTCGTTTATTCATCCAGGTGCTAGCCCGGAGACATGGTGGTAAACGTAATAAATACGGTTGTTGCCCTCACGGAACTTAAAGCCTAGCTGAACCATTAATGAGACGCTGGCAGTGCCATCCATGCCCGCCAGTGCCCCCCCCCCAAAAGCTCCTGCTGGCATCAAGTCTTTGATCGGCTGTTTTGCTGATGGTGCTGTGATGGCAGTTTGGTCTGCAGCGGGCAGTCTTCCCCACCTTGCCGGCTTTCACTCTGCACAGCGAGGCAGTCCGTGGAGCGTCACTGTTTTGTCCCGAAGACACCGGGCTTTGTCCCTGCAGCCATCACAGTTACCACGTCGTTATTCCAGGATCCCCGCAATACCGCAGGGAAGAACTCGTGCGACGCGAGGTGCTCACGCCAACCAGGGGCTTAAAAACAGGGCGCTAGGTTCCCGCCCCGCCCAGAGATGACCAAGGTGCCCAGCAACACAGACTCGAGGAGTGAGAAGGGGAAACTAGCTCTGCTGCTACATCGAATCAAAGTTCCCCGGGAAGCCGAACCGGGAATCACCCTGATGGAGCTCCCGGGAAAACAAGGTAGTCACGGGGCGCGAGGTCTTCTCGGACACCGCACGCAGGGCCCGAGCTCGGAAGCAGCGAGTCGGCCGGGACCAAGGCCTTTCACGAGGCCGCACGGCGTTCCGCTCGGAAGCAGGTGCCGGGCTCGCGCGGGGGCGCTTCACGTTCCGGACGCGGGCAGGCCGCCCCTGCTGGGCCTCGCAGCCCCGAACAGCGGCGCGGCCCCCAGCAGAAGGCGCCCGGCTCCGTGGCCGGGCCCCCGCGAACGGCGCCCCGCTGCTCAGAGCGCGGCTCTGGCCGACCCCGCGGGAGCGCGTACGGTTTCTCAGAAAAGTCACCGAACAGGCACTGCCGAACAGCGGGCAAGTCTCACACCCACGCGGGGACGCGCCCTCCTCGTCCCCCGCCCCGGCAGGCAGCGACCGCGCGGGCGCCGAAGCCCGAGCCCGCCCCGCGCGGGGACGTCGCGCGCAGGCCCGCCCCCGAGGGCGGCCGACCGCCCCGCGGGAGCGTAAGGCGGCCGGGCCCGCCCACGCAGCGAACGTACGTGCTCTGGGCGCAGGGCCGCGCCCCGCCCCGCCCACCCACGTGACGGCGCGCCGGGCCGCCTTAGCGGCGCCGCGCACGCTGTCTTCCCCGTCGGCCCCGCCCGGCCCCGCCCACCCACCGCGAATACGTGGCTCGGGCCCAGGGCCGCGCCGGGCCGCCGCAGCGGCGCCCCACCCCGCGCGATGACGTCCGCGCCGACCCCGCGCTTACTCCCGCCTCGAGTGGCGGCCGCACGGTGGCGCCCCCCGTCAGCCCCCGCCCGCCCCGCCCGGCACCAGGCCCAGGGCCGCGCCCGGCCGCCGCCCCGCCGCCCGCCCTGCGTGCTGACGTCGCACGCCGCTCGCGGGCGGAAGCGCGGGCGGGCCCTAGCGCCGGCGCGGTCCCTTCCGAGGGCCGCTGGTGCGCGGGCTGAGCGTCCGCCGCCCGGTCGACGCGAGCGCGGCGCCATGAGCGGCGCGGAGGGCCGTGGCCCCGGGGCCGACGCCGCCCCCGCCGAGCCCCCGGGCGCGGTGCTGAGCGTGGACGTCGCGGGGCTGCTGGCGCAGCTGGCGCGCAGTTTCGCGCTGCTGCTGCCGGTGTACGCCCTCGGCTACCTGGGCCTGAGCTTCAGCTGGGTGCTGCTGGCGCTCGGGCTGCTCGTGTGGTGCCGCAGGAGCCGCGGCCTCAAGGCGACCCGCCTGTGCCGCGCGCTGGCGCTGCTGGAGGACGAGGAGCGCGCCGTGCGCCTGGGGGTGCGCGCCTGCGACCTGCCGGCCTGGGTGAGTGCGGCTCCCCGCCGGGCCCGTCGTCCGCCCCGCCGTCAGTTTCGCCTGCCGGGGGTCCCCGCGGCTAGGGCCGCGCCCCTCGCCCTGTCCCGGTCCGCAGACTCCCCACGCGCCCCCGGAGGGGCGCCTTCCCTGCCCCGCCGAGGCCCGCGCGGAGCCGCTCCGGTGAGGGGCGCGGGCGCGCTGGCCGTGACTCGCGCCTCTGGAATGTGCTCTGGGCGGCGGCGGCGGCGGCGGCGGCGGGCTCTGCTCGCAGCGCCGAGCCGCCCGGTGCCGCCGGCCCTGCCCAGGCCTGGACACCGCCGGCGCCCGCTCGTGTTCCCGGGGAGCGGGAGCGGGAGCGGGCGGGCTTTCCCTGCGGCAGCCGGTGGGGGAGAGGTTGGAGCTGCGTCCGCCGCGGGCTCTGGCGTCGCTGCGCTGCGTCGGGCACGGCTGAGCAGGGAGGGTCCCCCGGAGGGTCTGATGGCGGCATTCGTACAGGGCGAACTGATGCCAGTGCGAATTTGGGAGGCCGCTGGCGGAACTTTTTGGAAGAGCCGCACGGACAGCAGGAGTCGTGATACCGATTGTTTTATTTTTACCCCAGGCACTTGTCTGCATGATTTGTTTCTGCAGCGAGGAAATGAATGCGGTGGGTTTCCTCCTCTTTTTCTCCTCTCTCCCTGGCTCTCTCTTAACCAGGAGTGGCTGCCACAGCTTCAGACGACAGGAAATAGTGCCCATTTTGAGGTAAATGATGTTCCCGTTAGGCTTGCTGTAAACTTGGTATGAAAATGGCCAGCCGGTGAGTTTCCCAAGCGTCCCTTTCTCTTAGAGGAGAAAAGGGCTTGGAGAGTGATCGCAGTTCCCAGTCATGAGACACCTGTGAAGTCCGGCGTGGGGCGTAGGACACAGGAGGCGAACAGACAGAGGTTGGGACGCGGGGGAACCCAAGGCCGACAGGAACCTAATGGTACCACCTTGTGATGGCAAATACCCGTCTGTTGCTTTCGTAAGAAAACCAGTGAATTACTCCGTCCAGAGTGTGCGTGCAACAGTAGGAGCAGACTTGTATAGGCAGAGTTAGGATTTCTGTATTAGTAGTACTTTGACTTTTACTGTACAGACTTTGGTTTTGGGAGTTCTGGACTTTGGGGTGGTATCTTGCTGTGAATAAGGTACATTTGTACGTGTTTCCATGGTGTGTCGTTGACAGCTATGATTCATCGCAGGGGGGAAGCACAGGAAAACATGAACCAATGTGGTACTCACTTCCTAACCCCACTTGTGGGTATGTTCCTGACGGTTTTTATCTGTAAATAACAATTTATACTGGGTATGGAAAAAAAGATAACATTACGACGTTGAGAAAAAATACCGTTTTGAATTAAGGCTACTAGGATATGAAAAATGGTCTTACTTAACCATGTGATAGTTCTATAAGAACTTGGTCCTGTAGCTTTTATATAAACCATATTATTATCCATTCTTCACTCTTTTTTCCCGGTAAATAGGGAAAAGGCCTGACAGGTTTGGGTTGATGGATTGAGGACTGGCCTTTTGTCGTACCAATGTCTCTCTATCCTGTGTTAATTGGGACCTGTAAAATTAGACCATGGGTGAAGGAATATTCTTGAGTTTTTATAGAAATGAACAAGGACAATTTTCCACTGCTATTTTTATTTATTTGAAATATTAGAAGTTGGTATGGTGAAGTCTGCCCCTTTCCTGCCTTTACAACTGCCAGTAAATGCTGATTCTATGGCTGCAAATAAGTAGAGACCCAAATCTGTCATATACAGCACTTCTTAACTGTTTTGACAGTCTTTTATTACTCTCATACTTTGATGATTAAGATTTAAAGCAGTCAGCTTCCTTATTAGGCTGTTCTGTATTCTTATGTACAAGCTTTTCTTCAGGGAGAGTGTTCTTCCCATAGTTCTTTTGGAAGTCCAGGAGATTTTATCTGTAGCCAGAATTGAATATGTATAGGTGGAGAACCAAATGAACAAGAGAAAAGAATACGCTTCGGTCTCATGTGAAGGAAGGGCAAATACTTGTTTTTATTCTTAGTGTTAATCATTGACTTACACTTTAATAAAACTTGGTGTAGACTTGTAACAAAATAGTCCATGTAGCTAGATCAGGAACCATGGTTTAGTTATTTTAAACTGTGGTTGCAACTTCAGCACTTATATCCTAGAGGGATTATGGGCTTTGAGATGTTTAGAGACCTGCTCAGGGATGTGAAGGGGATGTGGATGCTGCCTTGGTTTTTTAGTTATACCAGCGCTGCTGCTGCTGCTGTGATTCGAAAAGTTGCATTGCTGAGTTACGTAGTCTAAATGCTTCGTCATAAAGCATCATGTCTTTTAGTTTAAAAACTAAGTGGATTTAGAGTTAGGATATATGCATTCATCAACTTGTATACTCTGGTTTTAATAAGGCTTCTGTTTTAGATTAGCATTAGTCTCACTTCACATTTCAAGACAGGAGACTATAGAGCTAGGACTGAACTATAAATAAATATATGAATTAGAAATAAATTAATGTTATAGTAAATATATTTATATAATATAGCTTTCGATCCTGCAAAGAGCCAATTATGAAAAACTGACTAGTAATGCAGTGTTCTTGTTAGGCCTAGTGAATCTTTCATCTTTTCTGTAGGTTTTCATGATCTCTACATTGGTCACAACATTTAACTTAGAATAATATCACAGACATTGTGAATATGCTAAAAACCATTGAATTGTACATTTTAAATGAGCAAACTGTATGGTGTGTGCATTATATCTCAGTGGTGCTATTTAAAAGTATTATGGACACTGAATTTCTTTTAAAAATAGATGAAAAGGGGAGTTACAATACATAGAAAACCATACATATGTCCTTGCTTATGGAATTCTAGCTAAAACTGTTACAACTCTTTTACTTTTATTAAGCTTTTTATTTTAATTCCAGTATAGTTAATATACAGTGTTATATTATTCAGTGTACAATAGAGTATAATAATGCTACAACTTTTAAAAATTATTGTTCCAACTTAAATTTTAAGGCATTTACGTTTTAGGGAATATTTAATGAAAAGTGTGGGCTTATGAATGAAAACTAGCACGATAAATATTTTTACCTTAATCCTAATGTTACTGTAAACATTGATAACATAATGGCTAGACAAATTCTAATAAATGAGATAGAAATCATGGTTCAAAGAAACAAACAGCTTACATGTGTGTTTTTCTGTGAGTTATTAGAAACTCTTTCCTTTGATTCAGGGTATTGACACATAATTATGTATGTTTAAGAAATTTAGGGTATAGATTGGTTTGTTTTATATTAGATTCATTTTATCATAGCATGATTTTTGAATGTATTGTTGTGGTCTTTTTTTATGTTTTTTCTAATCTTACTTAAATTCAGTTAACATATAGTATATCATTAGTTTCAGATTCTTATGGTCTTTTGCATTTTATTATGTTTTGTTAAGTCATTATCTGTTTTGGTTTCCATGACACAATGCTGCCCAGATGAATCTTCTTTCTCCACTTAAAGATCTGAGGACCTACTATATGCAGAAGTAGAAGAGGTCATCCTGCCTTCATGTGTGTGCCATCTTTTAGGTAGATATAAGGCAGAATGTGATGGCCCCAGTGCCATGGTGGTCAGAACAGAGGATGAGGTGGTTAGTGGTGAGGGGATGCATATAGACACATTTATGGACTTTAAGAATAGAAGGACATGGCATTATACTCTATGGGGACAGTAGGATAAACATGCAGGAGCAGGAAATCAGGCATATCCTGTGGTGGGACTATCATAGCCCACCTGGACTGTCTCCTTCAGGAGGGAGCTGTATGGAAGGTGATGAATTGAGGCTCAGGGATGAGTAGATGTACTCCATCCAGCTAGGGCCCGAGTTCTCAGGGCAGCTCTCCCAATTCACAGGGATCCTGTATTGAGCATAAATATAAATACTACTGTTAAGACTCACAGTGTTTTGGCATGGGAGGAAGGGGAGATAGTGATGGATTCAGAATTAAACTTCTGAAATCAGAAAGTGGAAGTGCCTGTGCAGTGGAGTAGAGTTCTTCCTTCAGCTGCCAAAAAAACAAACCAAGATTATTGCTGGATTGTTGCTTTGTACCGTGGAGGTAGCTGGAAGTACCCGCCCACCTTCCCTCAAATAGACCATTCTCTTTCACTCTTAATAATCTTTTTGTGCTTAAATACTGAGTCACCTTGTGTTCTTTTGGAGTTGGGTGGGGCACAGTTCTTACATAAGTAGTATCAGTGGTTTCTTTTGTGTGGAGCCATTTTTCCATTAAACATGTTTTATTTGAGAGTTTTCTTGTGATCTTTCTCTGTGTCATTGACTTTTCTTCATGTATTTTTCTTTTTTTTATTATTTTTTTCAATATATATATTTTTAATATTTATTTATTTGAGAGAGAGAGCATGAGAGAGAGCACATGAGAGGGGTTAGGGTCAGAGGGAGAAGCAGATTCCCTGCCGAGCAGGGAGCCCGATGTGGGACTCATCCAGGGACTCGAGGATCACGACCTGAGCCGAAGGCAGCCGCTCAACCAGCTGAGCCACCCAGGCGCCACTTCATGTATTTTTCTTAACTGTCACAAAAGTCCCTACTTTTTTTTTAAGGAAACCATTTATTTTTTTAATTTTTCCTAGAGTAGATCACATTTTAAGAAAGTAGCTCGATTTACATGTAGGGATTAGAAGTGAGCCTTTATGGATTCCTCTATTTACTCAACCCACATTTATTAGCATTTGCTATGTTTCAGGTCTCCTGCTAGGTGCTAGAGATGAAGGTGTATAAGATAAGGCCTTAAAAACTCAAGAATTTACTAGCTGAGGGGCGCCTGGGTGGCTCAGTCGTTAAGCATCTGCCTTCGGCTCAGGTCATGATCCCAGGGTCCTGGGATCGAGCCCCGCTGTTGGGCTCCCTGCTCAGCGGGAAGTCTGCTTCTCCCTCTCCCACTCCCCCTGCGGTGTTCCCTCTCTTGTTGTCTCTCTGTCAAAAAAAAAAAAAAAAATTCATCATTCCAAACCACCCATAATAGTAGTTGGTGGAAAATTACAACAACCTTGAATGGAATTGTTACTGTGAATTTTTCTATTTGTGATGAACAATACTAAAAATCATTTGTTCAGGAAAATGCGGTTTAGAATTTAAGTTTTCTTGACGCTTAACTACGTATGGAGAAAGGAAAGGCAGACCTTTCTTAGGTCTTTCTGTTGGTGAAGTGGTATGTGTATATTCATTTTCTTAAAAATTATGCCATTTAGAGCATTTTGTACATTTACTAAGGTAACATCTAGAGTCTTTAAATTGATCAATTTTAAAACAAAGATTTTATTGATGAGGATTAAAACTTTATTCTAGACTTTGTTGATCTAGCTATGGATAGATGTCCAGTTTTATGCTCTGCTGTCTTTGCTTTGTGAAAGGCAGTTTTAGGATTACTCATGGTGAACATCTCTGTGACCCACAGTTCAGCACCTATCGGATTACAGCAGGGTATGCAAATGAGGAAAGTATCAGTGCAAAATAACAGCACATCTTGAGTGCACCCATGTGTCCTGGTGACTATATACAGGAATTGGTGACAGCCACACCAGCAGCAGATGTGAAAATACTAACCTGACAGTTCACACTATACTTTCCTTTTTATTATTTGGAAAATTGTCATTGAAGTTGAATTTGAAGTTCTTTTGTTTACTCACTGAAGTTCCTCTTACCTATTTTTAATGAACACACAGTTGTGTTTTTATTTCCCCCAAAACACATAATCTTTCCATTATGAGAAGAATGCAACCTTGTTGTAGGACATTTCAAGCTTTGGAGAAGAGTACTATGAGGAAAAAGTCACCTGCATCCTGCTAACTGAAAAATGATGACCATTATTAACTTTTTGACGATTTTCTGAATCTTTAATGCATATGGATATACGTGTACGTGTGTGTGGGGGGGGTATCCTCCTCCATTAAGCATTACATGGTGGACATATGTCATTATTCAGGAATATGACTTTGGTTATTGCAATATTACCTATTTTATGGGGCTGCTGTGTTTTATATAAATGATGTCTGACGGATTTCAAAAACAAGATTGTTAGATATTATATGGTAAGAAAGATAAAAGTAGAGTTTGAGATATAGTTAATATTGTGCTCTTTTCAAGTTATGAAAGATTATTTGTTTGAGCTATATATCAGATCTGTTCCAGGATACATGAACTATTTTTGAACTCATGAGAGTAGCATGATAATTTTATAGACAAAAATCTCACTTTGGAGGGCAGTGTTTCTTTTCGTATGGTGTTGATGTTCAGATGCACAGTTGATTCATCCAGATCCCCTCTTAGGTAAATAACCTTGAGAAGGAGAGCATTCCCTGCACGAGGAGTCACAATTGTAAGTAGCTTTCCTTCCTCTGCTGTGTGGGGACATTGAAGTTTGTTAACAGGAGGAGTGTTTTAAACTGAAGTTGTGGCTTCATGTAGCAGTGTCGTAATGGTCACTTGGAGATTGCTGAGAAGACTCACTGGATCGTCACTGACTTTGTGTTATGTCACCTGGCAGCCCTAGGTCGCTGAGCGGTGTGTGCCGCGAGCAGATGAGTGGGCTGCCCTCCTGGCACCAGGCCCGCCCATGATGGCCGTGCTGCTTAGGTGCACACTCGAGGCGCAGGCTCGGGACCTGGTAGCGTGAGTTCCTGTTCAGGCCCAGTCCCTGCCTAACTCTGCACTTGGGCAAGTCCCTTACACCCTTTAGACCCTCATTCTCATCGTTAGGTAAGCACTGAAATGAGCCATGAAATGAACATGGTGTGGTTATGAGGCTGGAATGAGGAAAGGCCTGGGAGGGCAGTGGCAGCCAGTGGTGCCCTTGAGTTAGTGATCTTAGTGGTTCATGCTCCCTTTCGGTTGCCCTGGTGTTGCTGCCAGTTTCCTGCTGCCTGAGTCATTTCTCTTACCTCCCCCACCTCTCCTCCCCCACTTCAACTAAAGGAGGGCAGATGAGACCTGGGGTTTCTCTGTTTCTGTTTCACTGTGGTTTGTTTGTTTTGTTGCCTAGTTTATCTACCTTAATGCTTTGTTACTGTTAACATTCGAGAGTGCTACTTACAATTTCTCTCTTTTCTCTGTATATCCCTAAAATGATAGCCGAGGAACCTAAGTTATTAACCCTCACCCTTGCTGCTGCTTCCTTAAATGCTGCCCTGAGGACATGGTTAATTTTCCCTGTTCTGCTTGAAGCACCTGGCCTGATGCCCTGGATAACCATAGCTGCGTTCCGACAGTATCATGTTGTAAATTTTTTTCATTCTAACACTCATTCCTCTTGTGAAATTTAAATAAGTGTTGGTTAATGACTGAAGTGGGGATTTGAAAATCCACTCCTGTTTCTGGGTCAGCTATAATAGTTTAACCTAACCTGTATTATCTGTGGAGTTGTTTCCTTCTGTTTGCATCGAGGGGTGGTATGTTTTAGGTTTCCCCAAAATAAGGTAGAACGCTACAAGAGAAATCCGGTGATGTGGGAAGAGAACATTGTCCAGCTTGCTTCATGCCGTAAATACTGCCCTGGGGTACGAGTCACGTACTGGTACTGGTTTTTGGTTAACGGTGCTCACGTTGTGAGATACCAGCATCAAATTGCTACAGTTATTGATCTGAGCAATACTCTTTTTTTTTTTTTAAAGATTTTATTTATTTATTTGACAGAGAGACACAGCGAGAGAGGGAACACAAGCAGGGGGGAGCGGGAGAGGGAGAAGCAGGCTTCCCGCGGAGCAGGGAGCCCGACGTGGGGCTCGATCCCAGGACTCCGGGATCACGACCCGAGCCGAAGGCAGACGCTTAATGACTGAGCCACCCAGGCGCCCCGATCTGAGCAATACTCTTATTTTCCATTTTCTTACTAAACTTTGCTTACATATTTGTTAAAGCATTTAGTTAAATCTGCTTTGTCCTGTACCTGTGTGTAGGATTGGAAGTTTGAAACAAGGACTTTCAATATCCATTTTAACGTCTAGCAGAAGGCATTTATATACAGTTTACTCAGTAAACCTAGTGAATTTTTGGAAGAGTGAACTACGAATTGCTTGTTTTATTAGGACTTCCTACACCCAGTTTGTGAATTGTTACGTAATCCCCATGTTGCCATTATTGTACATATTTGAGGTGAACTGTCTACTGGGTTCGTTAATTTATTTCACTCATGCCATAAATATTTAAATGCCTAGCAAGTGAATACATAAGATCTGTTAATACTTTCTAAGTTAATGTCTGAGTACTGGGTTTCTAAAAGCAAAATCCCAAATGTAATTCAAATCATAAATGACAATATAATTTCTAGTTACTTTTTCACATGCATAAAGATCTTGAAATCTACCCAGTACTTAATACAAAGTGTTGATTTTATGTGATAGCTTGAGTCAGCTTGTGGTTTTACAATGGTGGAAATAAAGGAGTGAACGTTGCTATGCTCATGAAGTAGTTTAAAAGGAATTACCCATAGATTGTAATTTCATAGTGAATGGAGCTAGAGGGGAAAGGTTACAGCCGGTCTTTGCTTGCTGCCTGCCCTGGGACCACTAACAAAATACTGCAAACTTGGTGGTTTAAGACAACACAGATTTATTTTTCACAAGTCTGGAGGCCACATGTCTAAAACCAGTTGCTGTGGGTTGAAACCAAGGGGTCAGCAGGTCTGTGCTCCCTCCGGAGGCCTTTCCCAGTTTTTAGAGCTGCATTCCTGAGCTCCTGGCCCCCTCACTGTCTTCAAAGCCAGTAGCTGTTTCCATTATCACGTTCCTTTCTGATTTCTATTTCAGATCTCCATAGGCTCCCTCTCAGAGGGATGCTGTGATTGCATTATGGTCCACCTGGATTATCCAGGATAATCTTCCAAACTCAAGATTCCTAATTTGTCACGTCTGAAAGTCCTTTTTTGCTATATAAGGCAACATTCACAGATTCTAAGGATTAGGACGTAAATATCTTTTGGGGAGCCATTACTGAGCTGCTCTATGTCTTGAGATACTCGGGAGCCAGGATGGCTAAAAAATGGTAATTATGGCTCAGCCATATTTCATCAGTTCTGAAAGACACTCCCACCCCCACCCCCCACTTCATATCTGTGGACTCAGATTCATGTCACAACCATGTGTCATTGTTAGCATGCTCTTTCCTTCTTAGTGGCACAGAGAATAATGGTCTGTTTTAAAATTGATCTCATATTGTATTCAACACTGTGGCTGTTCCCCTTTCCCTCTGTGGCCCTAGTGCCTGGGAGTTATGTGTGGTGTTGAAGAGATGGAATAAGCAGAAACAAATGGGAGAAAGAGGAGCTGAGCCTTTGGAAGAAGGGCGGCCTACAGGTGGCAATGTTTTTGCATTGTAGGTGAGGAGATAAGCACATGAAGCAGGGCCTTGCAGTGTGTAAATGTAGGAGTTTGGGCTTGATCTAATAGACATTAGGGAAGCATCAAAACATTTAAAAGAGTGGTGTGTCCCAAGTTTAAAAAGGGCACGTACTGGGTGGTATATGAAAGTGTTGAATTACTGTATTGTACTCCTGAAATTAATATAACACTGCATGTTAAATGATTGGAATTAAAATAAAAACTTTTAAAAATAGTAAAAATAAATAAAAATAAAAAGGGCATATATAACAAGATAAATTTTGGAGTAATAGACCGAGGGGACAAAGACTGTGGCCAGTCTGAGCATAAGGAAGGAAGGAATGCCTCAATCTCATGGAATCACATTGGGAAGGAAGGAAGAAAAGAGAGGAGATGGAAAAGTGAAAGATGACTCCGGGTTGCTTGCCTGGGCTCCTGGGTAAGGAAATGATGATGCCATATACCAAATAGGATACATAGCAGCAGTTTGGAGGCCTAGGGATAAGGATGGGAGTTAAGCCTAGGGGAGTTCCAAGAGGTATTATCCAGACAGCAGCCAGTGACACACATCAGTATGTGTTCAGTTCACAGGTGATGATGGGTGGCTGAAATCATGCTTGAAGTGGGAGATGGAGAAAGGGTATGCAGGTAGAATAACAAGAGCTGGTGGCCTACCACAGACCCTTTGTGTTTCTGGAGGAAATCAGGGGATGGGAAAATAAGGAAAATGGTTAATGCATTTAGTGCATACTATATGCTTACTTACTCTCTACATAGAACTCATTTAACTCCCACAGACGTGTTACCCTCTTTTTACAGATGAGGAACCTGACAGCATGCTCACTCTTGAGAGGTTCTGTGACTTGCCTTTAGTCCCAGAATTGGAAGTGACGGGCTGGGAAGTCTGCTGTCTGTCGTGCCATTGTTTCTCTGTTCTCCACTTCTCTTGATGGTAGTGAAGAAGGAACTGGGGATTAGACATCGTCTTATCTAGTTGATAATTTCCGCTTTTCAGAGGAGCAGGCTGAGGCCCTCGGGGTTCAGCAGTTACCCCCAGGCACACCAGCACCAGAGGCGATGCTGGGGTGAGGTCAGGCCTCGCTCCATGCCCCGAGGGCCAGGCCGGCCGTGGCAGCTGCAGGGCTGGAGGGGCATTGCTGCCCACTAACAAAGGGCCATCTCGGTGGCCAAACAGATCTTCAGTTTACACAGCCTCCGCCTCCGCCTTCTCCGTTCACACGCTAGGGGTGACAGCTGCACGGTGGCGTGGATTTCAGGGGGTTCTGACCTGTGTATTTGGTACAAGTAATAGAAATGTTCTTTCTTGGCCTTTGTTTCCTCCTTACATTTCCACGTGTTTGTATGGGATCATTTTCCTCCAGCCTGAAGAACTCACTTACATGTTTGTTTTAGTGCAAGTCAGCCAGCAATGAATTTTCTGTTTGTGTTTGTTTACAGAAAAAAGTGAGCAAATAATACAGAATTCTTGTATTCCAACCTACATACAATTTCTTATATTATTAACATATTGCATTAGTGTGGCGTATTTGTTACAGTTATTGAAAAGTGTTGATTGATTTAGCTGAAGTCCACAGGAGTCTCTTCTTACTTTTTTAATTTTTAATTTTTTTTGAAAGATTTTATTTTATTTTATTTTATTTTAATTTATTCATTTGAGACAGAGAGATACAGAGAGAGAGAGAGAGAGAGTAGGAGCAGTGGGGAGAGGGAGAGGGAGAAGCAGGCTCCCCGCCGAGCAGGGAGCCCGATGCGGGGCTCGATCCCAGGACCTGGAGATCATGACCTGAGCCGAAGGCAGACACTTAACGACTGAGCCACCCAGGCGCCCCTGAAAGATTTTATTTTATTAGAGAGAGAGCAAGTGAGAGAGAGAGCACGAGCATGGGGAGGGGTGGAGGGAGAGAGAGAAACAGACTCCCCACCAAGCAGGAGCCCAATGCAGGACTCAATCCCAGGACCCTGGCATCATGACCTGAGCCGAAGGCAGACGCTTAACTGACTGAGCCACCCAGCCTCCCCTTTATTTTTTTAAAAAAGATTTATTTATTTTGAGAGAGAGCGTGTGCACATGAGTGGGAAGGAGGAGAGAGAGGGGCAAGCAGACTCCCCACTGAGTGCAGAGCCAGACGCCAGGCTCAATCCCAGGACCCTGAGATCACAATCCCAGCTGAAACCAAGAGTCGGATGCTCAACCTACTGAGCCACCAAGGCACCCCAAGAGTCTCTCTCTATTTTCTAGAATAGTATCACTGCCCTAAAAATCCCCCTATTCTCTCCCTCTCTCAAACCCCTGGGTGGTTACTGATTTTTTTACTGCCCACAGTTTTGCCTTCAGAATGTCAGGTACTTGGAATTATGTAGTATGTGGCCTTTTCAGATTGGTTTCTTTAACTGTAGCAATATGCATCTAAGGTTCTTCATTTTTCCTGGCTTGATAGTTCATACCTTTCTTTGATTTTTATTGCAATAAGATTCAAATAACAAAATTAACTTTTAAAAAATGTGCAATTCATCGTCATTTAGCTCCTTCACAGTATTGTGCAACTATCACTTCTCTCTAGTTCCAAAACATTTTCATCACCCCAGAAGAAACCCTGTGCCTATTAGCAGTCCCTCCCCACTTCACCCTCCCCCTGCCCATGTAGTCACTAATCGGCTTTCTGTCTCTATGATTTTCCTGAATATTTCATGTAAATGGGATCATATTATATGTGACCTTTTGTGTCTGGCTTATTTCACTTTGCATAATATTTTCAAGATTTTACCCTGCAGTATACATCATTTCTTTTTATGATGACTAATATCCCGTTATATGGATATACCACAGTCTGTTTATCCATTCATTTATCATTCCATCCGTTGATGAACATTTTGGTTGTTTCTTTTGACTATTGTGAATAGTGCTGTGAACATTTGTGTACAAATTTTTATTTGAGTACCTGTTTTCAGTTTGGGGGGGTTTTATACCTAGATGTGGAATTGCTGGGTTTAACTTTTTGAGGAACTGCCAAACTGTTCTCCACAATAGTGGGACTCTTTTACATTCTCACCAACAATGTGAAAAAGGTCCAAATCTTCTACATGCCTGCCAACACTTGTTATGTTTTTAATCTTTATTCAACTTTTAACCATCACCAGTGGGCACTAACAAAGCTTTTTTTTTTTTTTTTAAGTGATCTCTATGCCCAACGTGGGGCTCAATCTGAAGACCCCAAAATCAAGAGTCACTTGCTCTACTGACTGAGCCAGCCAGATACCCTGAACACTTGTTATTTTTTGTCTTTTTGATTATAGCCATCCTGGTGGATGTGAAGTGGTAGCTAATTGTGGGTTTATTTGCATTTACATAATAACTAATATCACCTTCACATGATTATGTGCATTTCTTCCCGTCTCCCCATTTAGTGAGTTTTGGGTTTGGGGGGGGGGGGGGTTTGGGTTATTTCGTAGCTTTAAATTGGCTGTGGTGGGAATATTTATATCCCAGACTTGGCAATCTCAAAACTGGTTGTAAATTTGTACCAGCATATCACTGCTCTGAATTATGTTCCCCTCCCCCAGAGAGGGTTCACCCTGTCCTCTATGGCAGAATGAGAACAGATCACCTTAATCTAGTAAGGTTCTGAGTTAGCCCTAGAGCAAGTTGCAGGGAAAAGCTCTATTTAGTCTGGTCTCACCCACTTTAAGGCATAGCCCTCCAAATGTAACTGAAGACATGCAGTGTTAACTAAATCCCTTTTCAGTCAATCTCAGGGTCCAGGTTGTGCTTTCCCAGTTCAAGGAACCTGCCAAAAGCTCTATTTTTCCTATTAGAGGCTAATTCCTTGTCCCGAGTAGCTTAAGAATTTGGCAAATACCTCAAGGATAAAATTGTAAGAGTAAGTTCACTTCCCTCCCCCAAGGATCTTGGACCCTGGAGTCCTGTTGCTAAGCTGACCCCAACTCCCAGTTCTTGTCTCTCTGATCTTGTTAGATTTCCATTAATTCTATGGCTTCTCTGCTTCTTAGCCACTTCCTCAACCTTTTATATCGTACACCTCGGGGAAAACAGCTTCAGAATGTCACTTCACCACTGTACTGCCTCCTCCCCCGCGTGAGTGTGAGCACGTGAGAATGAGCGTGTTTCATCTGGCGTCTCTGATTGTTCTCAGCAGAATTGGTCTGTTGCAAGGTTCTCCTATCCTCATAGCTTGAAGCCAATGTTATTTTTAGGGAAAAACAGACTTGTGAACTCCTAGTATATTGCCCTGTGAAGGGTAGAAGAAAAAGTATTTTCTTTTGTTGACTGTTCGATTTGGTAGGGGGATGGGAAGATAGATTCAGGAGAAAGAGATTAGGTGTCAAGTTTTATTTTATAATTTTATTTCAAAATGTTTCCCTAGGTAAATATCTTACATTTATGTGGGTTTAATGGTAACTTTTTTCCCCCAAGGTTTTATTTAAATTCCAGTTAGTTAACATACAATGTAATATTAGTATCATGTGTAGAATTTAGTGATTCAGCACTTCATATACCACCCAGTGCTCATCACAACCAGTGCCCTCTTTAATCCCCATCACCTGTTTAACCCATGCCCCTACCCACCTCCCCTCTGATAACCATCGGTTCTCTATAGTTAGGAGTCTGTTTCTTGGTTTTCCTCTCTTCACCCCACCCCCTGCCATGTTCATTTGTTTTGTTTCTTAAATTCCACATGAGTGAAATCATACAGTTTTGTCTTTCTCTGATGGACTTAACTTCACTTAGCAGAATGCTCTCTGGGTCCATCCACATCATTGCAAATGGCAAGGTTTCATCCTTTTTTATGGCTGAGTAATATTCCATAGTGTATATATATATATATATATATATATATATATACACACACACACACACACACACCATATCTTTCTCCATTCATTAATGGATGGACACTTGGACTCTTTCCATAATTTGCCTATTGTTTATAATGCTGCTATAATCATCAGGGGCATGTATCCCTTTGAATTACTATTTTGTATCCTTTGGGTAAATACCCAGTAGTGCAATTGCTTGATCATAGGGTAGTTCTGTTTTTAACTTTGAGGAACCTCTATACTGTTCTCCAGAGTGGCTGCACAAATTTGTAGTCCCACCAACAGTGTAGGAGGGTTCCCCTTTCTCCACATCCCTGCCAACACCTGTTGTCTCCTGTGTTGTTGATTTCAGTCATTCTGACAGGTGCGAGGTGATAGCTCATTGTAGTTTTGATTTGTGTTTCCCTCGTGATGTGATGTTGAGCATCTTTTCATGTGTCTGTTGGCCATCTGAATGTCTTCTTTGGAGAAACATCTATTCGTGTCTTCTGCCCATTTTTTAACTGGATTATTTGTTTTTTGGGTGTTGAGTTTTATAAGTTCTTTATATATTTTGGATACTACATGGTACTTTAAAAAATTTTTTAAGTAGGCTCCATGCCCACTGTGGAGCTTGAACTCATGACCCTGAGATCAAGAGTCGCATGCTGTACCGACTGAGCCAGCCAGGCGCCCCAACGTGGTACTTTTTTTTTTTTTTTTTTTTTAATGAAAATACTGTTACTATTACTGTTAGCACCGGGTGTGAGGCGACTTGTAAATTTTAAGCAGTAGAGCTTGAAGTAAACAGATACAGAAAAATTCCAGTTTGGACTTCACTTATTTTACCTGTGAAATGGTACCTGACAAGTTTGGTAAACTTGGGAAGTACCTGTTAAACATGACCATTTTAATGAATTTATGTTTTTATGAGTCACGAGCACTGTTTCATTTATATTTTATAACTTCAGGAGAAGGACAGGCTGAAGACACTGGGAATGTGAATTAAAAGAAGAGAAAAATGGATTTTAAAACTTTCACAAGGGTCCCATTTGTGTGTAAGGAGGGGCAGGAAATCTGGCTGCCCCACAGAACAGTTTGGGCAGCACTGCCCCTGGGGAGCTTGCCTGGTGTATGCTCTGGATGTGGAGTCAGGGTCAGAGGCCAGTCCTCCGTGGACCCCAGCTCCGTGGCTGCTGGCCAGCATCAACTTAATGGGGCTCAGATCCTTTACCTGCAAATTGGTGAAGTGCAGTGATTGATCTCTCAGGTCCGTGCAAGCTCTTAATAATAAAAACTGAGCCAGGAGCAAGGGATGGGAGTGGAAGAGTAAAGGGTTGAGGCGGTGAAGGGGTGGGGTGAGGGAGTGAGGGACTTCTTCACTAACCATTAGGCCAGGTGCCCTTTAAGGGCAAATAGATCACTAATGTGTCCTTGTTTGTTGACTAATCCACTAACAAGGAGCTCTCAATCAGGCTACTTATTTATCTCTAGGCCTCTGGAGTTACTTATTTGGTTCTGATATTATTTTGGGAAATATCAGAATAAAATAAATGAAGTGTGGTAACAGTGTGTATTTCAGGGAATGGTATATTTGTTTCCCTTTTATTTTTTTAATATCTATGTTTGAGATATAATCCACATACCATACAATTCAGCCACTTAAAATGTACAATTCATAGTTTTTCAGTATAGCACAGCACTGTGGAACCATCACCAATATCTAATTTTAGAATGATTCTGTCCTCTGGTAAACTCCATACCACAGGGCACCCGATGGTTCAGTCAGTTGAGCATCTCCCTTCAGCTCAGATCATGCTCTCAGGATCTTGGGATCGAGCCCCGCATCAGGCTCCCTGCTCAGTGGGGAGTCTGCTTTTCCCTCTCCCTCTGCCCTTCCCACCTGCTTGTTTCTCTCTCTCTCAAATAAATAAATAAAATTTTTAAAAGAAAAAAAAAAAAACTCCATGCCCACTAACACTCACTCCCCATACCCTCCACATTTCTCATGCTAGCCCTAGGCAACCACTGATCCATTTTCTGTCTCTATAGACTTACCTGTTCTGGACAGCCCATGTATATAGAAGCAGTATGTGGTTTTTGTGACTTTGACTACCTGTGTGATATAGAGGTAGATAGAAGATAGAAAACGAGAGAGGTGATAGGTGATTGATAAGTGGTAGATACCATATTCACCTCCTGGTTTTGAGGGTGCACTGTAGTTGGGTAAGATATACCCATTGGGGATACTGGGTGAAGTGCACATAGAGCCTTTCGGTGTTTTTTGCAATCCCTATAATTATTTCAAAAGAAAAGAATAGAAATTCTTGAAGGTGATCATGGGACCTAGTTATTGTTTCTGTATTTAGTTACACATATATAGTGAATAAACTAGTGATCTAATTATCTTTTTTGTATGTAGTGATGCACTTATAGTGAATAAGCTAGTGGGTTTTCTAGGGAGAATTGGGAAGGGTCCAAGATTTGATCATGAGATGTAAAAGAAATTTTTTTTAAAGATTTTATTTAAGAGAGAGAGAAGGAGAGAGAGAGAGTACAAGCCGGGAGGAGAGAGAGAAGCAGGTTCCCTGCTGAGCAAGGAGCCTAATGCAGGGCTCGATCCCAGGGCCCTGGGATCATGACCTGAGCCGAAGGCAGACGACTGAGCCACCCAGGCGCTCCAAGAGATGTGCAAAAATTTTTGTGACTTTTTCCCCCTGAGATTCCCTGTTATTAAGTCTCTTGTATGGAAAAGAAAGAATGATAGAGTGAGCCATGATATTTCTCCCTGGGATATCAATATAACAACAAAACTGAGGGTTTGGGTTTTTTGGTTTTTGGTTTTAGGTATTTCTGTATTGCATGATCACATGTTGATGACAAACAGGTCAAGTGGGGGATGTATCAGAATCTTGGTTTCAAACATCCAGTAAAAATATTTAGGAAAAAAGTCCTAATGTTTTCAAGTGCCTGATTATCTATTGTTCTTCATTACATACCAATAAAGGAATAAAAAGATTAAACAGGTAGATTGTGGGTTTGTAAATGTCTTTGACTTCATCCTCATAACGCTTCAAATATATACTGTCTGTGAAAGAGAATAAAATTAAGCTCTTAGAAATATGTAAACCTATTTCTTGAAAACGAAAAATTCATAGTAAAATTCCAAACACGAGGTGACTTCTGAGTCTGTGTAGGTGTTTGGTATTCCTGTCGGTTCTGTACTGCAGGGGATTTTAACCCTGACTTCATGGTGTCCTGTGGCATTCGTTGCTGCTGCTGCACCTTCTTCAGCAGGAGCACAAAGCTGAATTGATTCCACTTGCTGTATAGAACATGTGCGATTAAGTCAGTGCCACATTATGTATCTACCTTCTGGCCCATTTCAGTCAAAACATAAGCATATAAATTTGAATAGTAGCATTTGATTTGAATTTAAGGCCAAAAACAACCAGAATGTCTTAAATGTTTTAGTGAACGAGATGAGAAGACATGTTTGCTATTCTTGGACTCATTTTGATTTGCAAGATTGATGTAATTTATGCCAGAACCTCAACTCTAAATCAAGATTTGTCACATAATTTGTATGACTTTTCTTTAGCAGTTGCAGATAATGTCTAAATGACTTTAGAATTTTGTTAAAATATGCTTAAAGTCTTTGAAAAATATCCATGGCTCTGCATCTGTATGTAAGGCATTAAATAAATCTCTTGACATTAGTATTTTGATGAAAGGATATCTAATTGTTCTCCTGGGTAGAAGTTATGAAGTATCCCTGTCTTGACTCTGCCATTGAATATTAGCCCTGACTTAAATTCTCCCGTCATTCCATGCATGCGCTGAAACTTAAGCCTCCCGCCCCCTTCCAAAATAAATGGATGAACAAATAGTACATCTAACATGGCAGATATACTATGTGAAATTACAGAAGGCCTCATAGTAAAATTTCTTTAAAGTATATATTCTTTTAGTGAATTAGAAATAAGAATTGGTTTTCAAATGATTTAGACAGCTTGGTTAGTTATTAATAAACCTAGCTTTTTAGTTTTTATTTTACTGTTTCCTGATCTATAAAAATAGGTAGTGGTCATTCATATAACAAGAGTAATGAATTATTGAAGAAGAACATGCTTTAAACATCTGTGAGCAGTGTATGTAAGTACTTCCCCTCTGTCATTGCTTGGGCCGGAAGAGTCTCAAGACCATGGAGCTGAGGTTTGGACCACGTTTGTGACTTCCTATTGGGGTTTCAGCCAGCCTGTGGTCAGCAGCCAGTTCTTAACTTCAAACTGTTAGAGTTTGAGACCACAGAAGAAAGCAACAAATTTATCCTGTTAGGTCTGTGGTGAGCATATAAAGAAGTGATTGTGGTCACTACCTTTGGTCTAAGGTAAAACACTGCAGGAATGTTAGTGCTTCTCAGATTCCCTGGTGAAATTTCTTGTTAATGGAAAAAGTACCTAGGAGAGAGTTTTGAAAATGTTTGCCAGTAGGAAAGGGCCTTTAAACAGGTGGATTTTCCAGCATTGTCATTGTATTTTAATGTCTTTGTACTATAGCGTTCTTTTTGGTCTGTCAGATCACACTGTTACACAGTGGTTGAAGTCCACATGAAGCGGACACAGACTCCTGAGAAGTGTACAACTGTGTGGATTTAGAAAAAGGTTAATTGCTTTATTTACTATGTGAATTAGTTGATTGCCTACTTTTTATGTAGACTAAAAATAGGTAAACCGAGTTTTGTTTTTTTTTTAAGGTTTTACTTATTTATTTGACAGAGACCGCGAGAGCAGGAACACAAGCAGGGGGAGTGGGAGAGGGAGAAGAGGCTTCCTGCTGAGCAGGGAGCCCGATATGGGGCTCAGTCCCAGGACCCTGGGATCATGACCCCAGCTGAAGGCAGACGCCTAACGACTGAGCCACCCAGGCACCCCTAAACCCAGTTATTTTGTGCAATTTCTTTTTACCATCCAAATGACTAATTTGACCATACTGTTAACATTTTATTACAGAATTGACAAGTTCTGAGAGAAACATTCCTCTCTCATGTTTTTAACCTTGAATACTTTCTTTGTAGAAGTAGCTTTTAGGAGAAAGCATTCCAGTATCTTAGAAAAAAGTATTAAGATTTCTTGACTCCATTTTTTCCAATTTGCATGCATACTGAGCCTCTGGGGAAGGTGGGAGTAGGGCAAATTGGAATTGGGCATTGTGAGGAAAGTCAGAGGTAGTTTAGAATAACCCCTCTGGGAAATAGGTAAAGTTTAAATATAAAAAGGTTGGAGGGCACAAATTTATGTTGGTACCAATTTTCATCTGAGTCATTTTCTTGCTGATATGTTCAACAGCCAATCGGTCAGAATGCTCAGAGCTCCTCGCTGATACGTTCACCAAGAGGTAACATGTACATTGCAAGATACTGATGACTTACAGTTTAAATTTTTTGAAATCCTTTCATTTGGAAGTTTGTCCAATGTCAGTATTTAATACTTTCCGTAATGCCTTTTTTCTCATCATAATTATATAATATGAAGAAATTGTGATTTTTTTTTCCCCCCTCCGGATCCCATGCAGAAGTCCCCAGGTCTCCTCCACGTTATGTCAGCAGGCCATACGTACGTTGTTGTCTGTGTCTGTCAGGAGTGGAAAGCACCGGCATGGAGAACTGCAGGTGTCCCCTTGATCCAAGGTCAAGAGAGTGAGAACACTTCTGACACTCTTGCGCTGCTGTCCCACACTTCCACCTTCTTCAGTAGCAGTTCCAGATCCTGGGTTCTCCCAAGTCGTTCTAAACACTGGAACCTTAGACTCCCTTTGGTTGATTTGTGAATTAACCAAAATTTTTCTGGGTAATTTTAACTTGCTGCAAGTCTTTTTCCATTTTCATTGATTTTAAAATGAATCAGTATGCAGACAAAACAATATTAAACATTTGAAGATTTTTAGTTAGTATCTCCCCAGCTTGTGAACTGTTTGAATGCAGGCCAGGTCTGTTTAAGTAAACCAGCTGTGTACTTCCAGGCAAAGATACGTGTTGATTGCTTAAAGGTTTCAGTTTGTCTTGTGATAACAATGAATAAAGTGTAGGCATCTCATGTTTCTTAGAACCTATGGTTCTCTTGTCCTATTCTTGCCTTGTTTGTTCTTATTTTTGAGAGGTCAAGTGTTAATTTTAGAAAAGGAAATAAAACTCCTGCTTAGGTCTTTTCAGTTTGTAGACTTAGGTAGAATTCATTGCATGGTGTAGGAAGGTTGGTGTTTTGGGATTGCCAAAGTGTGGGTGACTCTCACTTGTGCGGGGTGAGTGCTGAGGTAGGGCTTGCTTGGGTTTGTGCTGGTTGGAATCTCCCCTGGGTTCCAAAGGCACACTCAGAACAGCTGTACCAGAGGGATTGAATTCTTTTTTCCTTTCCCCCAAAGTAGTGAAGGAATTCTTTCACTGGAACCAGTCATTGCTCCAAGTAAGAATTTGGTGAGTTTTTTGGTGTTGGGTGTATTTTTGTTGTTGGTTTTTATTTGTTTGTTTTTGAGATAGTGCCTAAAGGATGATGCAGAAATGAGCAAAGCTCAAATCTTTCTTGGGATGAGGCAGAATGTGATTAAGTGAACTTGATAACTTAATTGTCCAGTTTCCTGTTTGAAGTTTAATGACATTTGGTTTCCAAAATGATCATTTCATTCATTTATATTTTTAATTTTACTTAAAAATATTACATCAGTCATGCTTCAGGTGCCATAGATACGTTTCTTCATATTTTCCCAGAGAGTGATTAGCTTATTCTAGAATTTTTTTAAAAAGATAACATGTTGTTCTCCTTTTGTTCTTATTTTTTATTTATTTGACAGAGGGCGTGAGCAAGCGCACAAGCAAGGGGGGAGAGGCAGGCAGAGGGAGGAGGAGGAGCAGACTCCCCGCTGAGCAGGACCCTGGGATCATGACCTGAGCCAAATGAGCCACCCAGGCGCCTCTCGTTTTTTTTTTTAAATGAAGGAATCCCCAGCTTTTGGACTGCATGTTCCAGTGCTGCTAATGCAAGTGGAACTTAAAAGCACATGCGCACTCGGCGTACTTCTGTGGGGCTGTAGATGCCCAGGCCTCTGCTGGTGTTGCACTGAGCACTGATGCCCACAGAGTGCTGAGTGTTCACGTTGTCTTCAAGGGGAGTGCTATTAGTCCTTTTATTTAACTTGTAAGCGTTAGCCCATATTATTTTTAATGTTCAGAAATAGAGAAAATGATTTGTTTAGAAAAGTTTGGCTGTGCTCCAACTTGTAGCAGCCCTCGTACTTCACCAGGCCTAACAGGGCGGGCGGTAGAACCCTCGAGTCTGGGTCTCCTCCCTCTGGACTGTTCCCCTGTCTCTTTGAACAAATTAGCCTTTCTCTGTAAATCTGTTTCATGACCTGTTAGATGGAGCCACTCATTGTTCAAAGTGTTGTGAGGATTAAACAAGATACTGTATGTTCCTGGCACACAATTAATGTTCTATCTTTGTATATTTGGTTTAAATTTTTTTTTAAACAAAACAACTTTGGTAATATCAACATCATATTAGAATCCAAAATATGCCTTTGTTCTTTTTAAAGATAAGATTAAAAAGAAATTTCTTACGTAGTGTCGACTTTTAAATATAATCAAAACGTAAGTAATCATACAATGGTTCTTTCTAGTTTGTAGAGATAATATAAATAATAAATATGAAAACTTGTTTTTTAATTGGACTTATAAAGGAGATTTAAGTGGCTTTTGTGCTTTCTTTTTTTTTTTTTTAAGTTCAAAGATAAGATTTTAAACCAAATCATATGTGTTCATGGACTCTTCTGTGATTTAGGAATGTGTTTTCTATTTTCTCTGTATATTCCAGTTTTTATCTTCGATGTTTTTGCTACTTTAAATTCTGTTTGGTGGAACATAAGCAAATGTTTATGAATATGGATTAGTGAGAAACAGATTTTTTGACTTAGTAAACAGAATTAAAATTTGGTAACAGATTTCTTTCTTCAATTTTGATATCTTTTTCTTTGACACTTTGAAATAATCCCTTATAAATTAAAAACCCCAGAATTATTGAGTGCCTTGGGATTCTGCTACGAGGAGACGGACTGACCTTCAATTCCAGCTGGTTCACTTGTGTTGAGGGTTTATTCGTGCAGGTGGTTTCTCTGCCGCCTTCTTTCTGCTTGTTTCAGAATAGATTGGGGGTACTGCAGAAGTGTTTCCTGGAATGCTAATCTTCCATCATTTCTCTACGGAACACTCCAGCATTGACCTGATGCCTGTAGAATAAAACCAGCAGTCCTTTGCATGGCATAGAAAACATTTCAGGCCGGTCTTGACCTGATTTTTCAGCTTCAGCATTTACCATTCCTCCCATCGCCAAATCCAGCCAGCATAAATTGCATATGCTGTTATTTTTGCTTAGAATAGTCTCTTTGCATAGCAAACCCCAACTAATTTTTCCAAACCCATCCGACACACTGTGTTCTTCCCAAATTTCTTATGGACTCTTCCAGGCAGCATCAGATCCTCCCCTCACAGACCAGTGATCACACCTTTCCACACCGTCCACTCCACCACCTGTGAGCTTCCCAAGGACAGGAGTGTGTCTCTGTGTCCTATCCCTAGCTCTGAGGACAGAGCCAGAAGTAACTACTCAAAAAATGGCTTCTTCAGTCTGTTCTTCAACAAGATCAATCTACACATGTGCAGTAGATTAAGGAATAGCGCAGTGACAGAAATGCAATAACAAAATCAGAATTCACACCGGTCAAACTGTATTTCTGTTCTGGTGCATGATGGTGAGTAGAGAAGCCTTATTATTACATAAATTTAAATTCTGTAGGCCATTTGTGGGACTGGTATGTATTTTGCAGGAAAGAAACAGCTTTATAGGGTTATTCTCTTTAAGTATGACAGGATGAGTAGGAATTTGCTAGCCTACTGGCAGACCTAATTTGGAAAATACCAGTAAACTTAGAGAAAGCAAATAATGTTAGAGAAGGCACATGTTTTCATTTTGGAACAATTTTTGCAGAAGTCATTTTATCATATTTAATCAGTTGCTTAGAAATGGGGTTGCTGGGCCACAGGGTGAATATATATGGAATTTTGTCATTACTACTTAAATATCATAGCCCTTTCATGCAAATATTAAGTAAAACCAGCCTTTAGATTGCTCTCTTCTTAGTCTTGGGTGAAATACTGGGTCTGGTAATTGTGTTTTATTGTGAATTGCTATCATGCTTGCTGAACTTTGCTCTTAGCTATTTCAGGACTTGTACTATATTTGACCTCTAGAGTCTCGATAAATAGATCACTATTAAACACAAAATTTTCTGCTTCTGACTTGGTACTTCATATAATTTAAGGCATATATCCTGAGTTCTGAGCTTCACTCTTTCGTGGGAGTCTGTCCTACTGAGAACTTGATGGACTCTGTGGATTGACTGTCTCCACAGTACTTTTTCCGTCCCTCAGTAATAGAGTGATCAGCAGAAGGGGCAGACAAATCTGAGTTTTCATCCCCATTCTGTCACTTAGTAGCTATCCTGTAAATTGGGGATATTAATGGTTCCTATTTGTAGATTTGTTGTTAAGAATTAGCTCAGATGGAGGTTCAGAAGGAAGAGCTGCCCAGGGTTGGGGAGTGAAGAAGAGGCAGCAGTAATGGTGACTCTGGGATTTCTGGTTTGCTCGACTGGGTGGATAGTTTGAAATAGTTCAGGTGTAGTGCGGGAGAGACAATTAACACGGGGTCCATTATGTGTGACTTGGGAGATGGAAAGTTTCATGGCCTCATTGAAATAATCCCTTTCTATTTTGAAGGAGGAAGAAATATGATTTACAAAGTTGTGTTGACGTTCGTGCGCATCTGGGCACAGAGGGCGTGGATTGGTGTCCTGGGTTGTGCAAGCTGGTTGTCTACCTTATTAAAATTCGAGGTCTTTTACCCACAAAAAAAAAAAAGGATTAGCTCAGTTAATGTATGTTGATAGCTCACCACAGAACCGGCCACACACAAAGCAGCACGTAACACTGCCATAATACGGCAGGTACCAGTTACTTTTATCACGTCAACCAAGAGTACTTGGGTTTGAAGACTCACTAATCTTCCAGGAACCCAGTTGGAGGGAGATTTGTTATCTGTTCCTCAGCCATCCAGGGATGGGGCCTTCAGCATCTACCTTCCCTCACCTTCTGCTCCTCCAAACCTTTTATATGAAAGGTTTTGAAGGGAGCTCAGCCTTATCGATCACCTCATTATATGATCTTACCCTTCTTGGCTTTGTGGACTCTGTGAAAATCTGATCATTTGTCTCTAAGTAAATTTGTATACACACAACTTTGTGCATATCAGGTTCCAGACAGGACCCTAATCTTTGAGCCTTCCTTAAATTTGAAGTGGGTGGAGGGGGTGCCTGGGTGGCTCAGTCAGTTAAGCGTCTGCCTTCGGCTCAGGTCATGATCCCGGGGTCCTGGGATCGAGCCCCGCGTCGGGCTCCCTGCTCTGCAGGAAGCCTGCTTCTCCCTCTCCCACTCCCCCTGCTTGCGTTCCCTCTCTTGCTGTGTCTCCCTCTGTCAAATAAATAAATAAATAAATCTTAAAAAAAAATTGAAGTGGGTGGAAAATCTAGATTAGTCAAAGCTTTCTCTGTGTGAGGCATTATACTTAGGTTACCTGGTTATGGGCTTTTAGAACTTAGCAAGAATTCAGTTCTTCAAAGAAACTAAGGAATCTTTAAAAAAAAAAAAACAAAAAACTGTAGACACATTTTACCCCTCAGTAGTAGAAGGAAAACCATTTGCACATAAACTACAGAGAAACAATTTCTCTGAAGTATGTAGGATTAATAGATGACTCTCTACCAGTTAGTGAAAAGGAACTGACCACTTACCCCCTGCTCACTGGAAAAAGATGCAGCCCATCTGGCCCAGGTGTGTCTGGCAAGACCTCAGTCTGTCGTGTCTTCTCTTGGTTACTGAGGAATGTGGGATACCCATCTGTAGAGGTGCTGGTACCAGCTCCCCAAGAGCCTACCGTGTTCTCAGTAGGGTGGGCATCCTGATGTCTGCCTTGAGTGATGATTTGCGGCATCACAGACTAAAATCACAACAGGTAAAGTCCTTGTTTTCGCAGATGGTGTTTTGGTTGTTTACGGGGCATAACGTATAAATGAACATATCCTGTCACTTCATAGTATTTGGGAGCAAAGAAGAAAATCTGAAAACAGGTTAAACTCATCTTTCTATAATTTTATTAAAGGACACTTGACATAGGGAATATTTCTTTTTGAAGCAGAGCAGCAGTTTAAGATTTCTAGAATTGAAGCCATGGACCACCTGTGTGGGCCCCTCTCACTGACATCCTAACATCATGCATTCTTGCTGTCATCTGTAAGCCCACATGGTCCTAAGGATTATCTTGATGTGGATAGTTGTTACTTTTATTCAGTGTGGAATGATACAGAATTTTAATCTAAGTCCAATACCGTATTGAGGTTTTACACTTCACATAACATTTTACATTAAAGTACAGCCCGAAGAATTTACAGTAATTTCAGTAATATTCTAAATAGTCAGAAATACAGATGTCTCTGAAAAAGCAAACTCCACACAAAGACTCAGGAGTAATGTTTTAGATTGAGTGTTGAGCATTCTGTCAGCTCTGAGTAGCATCTCTTCAGAGACCGTTCATTCCTTTGTACAAGTATGTAGTGCACGGGGTGAGAGGGAGGTGTTGGGTACACGGAGCAGCTAAGGAGCCTTAACAGAGTGATAGGTGACAAATGCAGATTTCTGGAGAGAACCTGAGTGTGACTGCTGTGGGGCTGAGGAGTGATTGTGAATGGTGGCATGTTTGGGAAGCTGTCTAGAACGGAGGTGAGCTGATTGTAAGGAGGAGCTGGCAGAGAGGGGAAGTTAAGAAAAAGGTAACCAGGGCGCCTGGGTGGCTCAGTTGGTTGGGCGACTGCCTTCGGCTCAGGTCATGATCCTGGAGTCCCGGGATCGAGTCCCGCATCGGGCTCCCTGCTCAGCGGGGAGTCTGCTTCTCCCTCTGACCCTCCCCCCTCTCATGTGCTCTCTCTCTCATTCTCTCTCTCTCAAATAAATAAATAAAAAAAAATCTTTAAAAAAAAAAAAAGAAAAAGGTAACCAGTAAATAGAGAAGAATATATTTCTGCGCAAAGGAGCCATTATTGTTTGGTTGAATTCCACAGGACTGTGATAAAGACAAGATTTGGGGGTGGTGAGTCAGAGAAAATATGATTTGAGGCAGGTCTTTGATCTCCCATTTGATAAACATGTAGGACTGTATGGTGTTGAGTGAGGTAACTGAAATGCGGCTTCTAGAGCTGGACTTGGTGTGGCTGGGAAGCCGAGCAAGGCCTCCCAGGTAAGCAGGTGTGGGCAGGCTTAGCATCACCAGAAAGGCAGGCCTGCAGAGAGAGCTGTCGGTTCTCTTGTTTGCTCTGAAATTCCAGAAGAAGCGCATCTGCAGTGAAGGAGTGCTGGCCATCCCCAAATAGGTGCTCTGCTTGTGCTTTTCGTCCTTTCTGTGGCCACTGTGGCTAGTTGGATTCCGAGGGGCAGAAGGGAAGACAATCCCACGATAAATTGCCTCCTGGGGCCACAGCTGAACACCTGCTTTTTAAGGCCTGGTACCTGGAGGGGCAGCCCCCGACGCATTCCTGATCTGACACAGAGTACTGGCTCCTGTAATGTGAAGAAATAGCAGGACACAACCCGCAAAGGAGTTGCACTTGCTTCATTTTGCACCCTAGTCCAGCCAGTCCGGCAAGCCCCCAAATGTCTTGGGTTTTTGGCGGAAAGTGCAGTTCCACTCGGGTCAAATAGGCCTCTCCACAGCGACATGTCCTCTGGATTTAAGTAATCTTTGCCAGTAGTTCTCTTCCCCAAATCTTTGCCTTATTTAGCATTATCCTTCCCAACTCTTAAGCCTTTTCCTTAATTCTGGAAGGTTGCCGTCCCTTTGCTTTTGTCCCAGAATGGATTCAAGCTGACTAACTTAGAAGACATTATTTCAGTTCCCTCTGGGCCCCCCTTGTGGCTCAGGCATGTTGAACCTGGGGTGTGAAGGAGCAGGCGGCTCCGGCACGTGGACACAGAGGAGCAGGAGGAAACGGCTGTGGCCTCTCGTGGAGCAGTGTGGCTGTGAGAGGGTGCAGTGACCGCAGCTCCTCCCAGGGCCAAGCTTGAGAGAACCGTCTTCTCGGGAGCCCCCCACCCCGCCACCATGATAGTCCCTGGCCAGCTCCTCTCAGCCTCAGTGTGGGGTAGGCTGCTGTGCCGTGTCATGTAGGAACGTGAGTGTGGCGGTTCCAGGAATCACATTTCCCTGACCACCTCTCAGTCACCCTCACAAAACGGCCTGTGACCCATCGTACATCTAAACCAAGAATACGCTTTTCGGAGCATTAGTATGGCCTGCATGCTGTTCTTTCTTTGAGGGAGTACATAGCATTTCTCAGAGGAGAACTCCCTACCCAAAACAGCTCTAGCCTTCCTCTGCAAGGGGTTTTTATCTTAACAGCAAAGAACATACGTTTCCACCTTTTCTCTAAATAGGTTTGTTTCTGTCTCTGCAAACACTCATATTCTCCAGTATACAGGCCCTACTCATGGAGGACTATAATTACAATATTCATTTGGGAGATGGTGTGAGAGAAGCCAGATATGGAAAAGCATCTGCCGGCTGGTTTGGGCCAAAAGAGGAAAGTCAGAGGGAAAGGTGGGTTCTTGAAGGCTCTGAGTCTAGATGTCTGGAGTACCGATGGCAGTGCTGGCCATGGAGTGGAGAAGCATGGCTCTTAAAAAGGAAGAACTCACAGTGGAATACTCTTCCCGATATTCCAGATGCCAGGGAGCTTTCCTCTGGACCTGAGAGATACAAAGAAGGGACTGTGGCGTTGGTTGTCACTAGACTTTTCTGCCTCAAAGTGTTGTCGGGACGTAAAGAGCCAGAGCACAACACATTTCGGTTTCTCCTCAGAAGCCGTTGTGCAAAGTTTCAGAGCCCGGCATTGTCAAGAAGCGTTAGGGAAACAATGGGTGTACGATAAGATTAAACAGCCTGCTGTGGTGAGTGCTGTGAATTGTGCAAGACTGTTGAATCACAGACCTGTACCTCTGAAACAAATAATACATCATATGTTAAGAAAAAAAAAAAAAAGAAGATAGCAGGAGAGGAAGAATGAAGGGGGGAAATCGGAGGGGGAGACGGACCACGAGAGATGATGGACTCTGAAAAACAAACAGGGTTCTAGAGGGGAGGGGGGTGGGGGGATGGGTTAGCCTGGTGATGGGTATTAAAGAGGGCACGTATTGAATGGAGTACTGGGTGTTATGCGCAAACAGTGAATCATGGAACACCACATCAAAAACTAATGATGTAATGTAAGGTAATTAACATAACAATAAAAATTTTTAAAAAAGATTAAACAGCCTGCGCGACATTTTCACGTACAGTTGCTGGGAGTCCATAAGTCATGTCTGTGTTTTTCTCTTAGGTTCATTTTCCAGACACTGAAAGAGCAGAATGGCTAAATAAGGTAAGAGTAGAATATACTAAATACCAGAGTATCAGCGGGAGTTAGAGGATGAGGTGCCATCTTTCCATTTTTGGGAAGTTGGATGTTGACAGTATGTGAACTCCTTTGGGTGTAGTGGACTGGCTCCTCCTCCCAAAAAAACTGAGTCATAACTGATAAACGGTACTTTCCTAAGTAGTGAAAACTGTGTCTTTAACATGAAAAAATTGATACGGTCATAGTTGTGTATTTGGCCTTGTGTCTACTTCCCTGATTGGCTAGTGCTCAAGTCTATTTTATAATAATTACAAGCAGAATTTTTGAAAATATTATGAAAAGGGAAGTAATTCCCAAGAAACCTAGTAATAGATTAATAATTTTTAAAGGTTATTTAAGATCATATATTTTGAAGTAGATGTTTGTCCCCACATTTTGTATATCCTTAGAGCTATAAAGTAAAAACTAATGTAGATTAATGATTGCCTGACAGCACCAGAAGTTAGTCCATCAGTAAAGAAAACTCATTAATGTTTATTAAGATCTATACAGTTTTAGGTTTTTAGAAATGAGCTGAAACCACAGGGTTTTCTGATTTTTCTTTTTCCCCCTAAGCAACTTTAAATGAGCTGATACGCTTAAATGGAATGCTTAACCAGAATAACTAATTTCTGGAACATATTAGTTAATCTGTAGTTTATTGTTGTAGTACATTTTTGAAATTCAGATCATGTTGATTTTGCATAATGAAAAGGAGACCCCCCCCCTCCTTTTAATTTTCAAAAATTCTGCTAAACTATAGAGGTGTAATTTTTCATGATGATGTAAGTACATCATTACGTGTTCGTACATAATACATTATGTATTACAGCATTTTGTTTGACATGAGTTCTTTCTTCTTTACAGACTGTAAAACATATGTGGCCTTTTATTTGCCAGTTTATAGAGAAGTTGTTTCGAGAAACTATAGAGCCAGCTGTGCGGGGAGCAAACACCCACCTTAGTACTTTCAGTTTCACAAAAGTTGACGTGGGTCAGCAGGTCAGTTTCTTAAGTATCCTTACTTGTGCACATGGTAGAATTGGTGTGAACACTTTAAAAAATATATAAAACTACTTCAAATTACTTTATAGAGAAAAAATTGCTCCTGGGGAGGGTCTAGCAGGCTGTCTCTGCAGCTCGTTCCAGTTCTGCCTCATGTGGGATGCCCTCCCTTTGTCTGTCAGGAGGTCCTCACGTTGCACTCATTCTTCCCCTGTGGTCTTTGGCCTGTTCAGTTTCCTTGGGTGGTTTCTCTCAGTTCCCATCATGTCTTTCTACCCCACATCCTTCTATCAGAATTACCTTTGTACAGGGGCGCCTGGGTGTCTCAGTTGTTAAGCGTCTGCCTTCGGCTCAGGTCATGATCCCGGGGTCCTGGGATCGAGCCCCGCATCGGGCTCCCTGCTCCGTGGGAAGCCTGCTTTTCCCTCTCCCACTCCCCCTGCTTGTGTTCCCTCTCTCGCTGTGTCTCTCTCTGTCAAATAAATAAAAAATCTTTAAAAAAAAAAAAATTATCTTTGTACAGTTTTTCACAGTCTGTCTAGTTGGAGTTTGATACATGAATTCATACTAAAAGTTTCATAATTGACAACAAACTTAAAGGTGTTTACCCCTCAAGATGTTTAAAAATGATAATTAAGGACTCCAGTGCCAGACTTGTAGAATCACATTAATTATGTAGATGAAGGGAAAGATAGATTTTGTTATTAGAATCAGATACAAAGAAAAACTGCTAATTCCTAATATTCCTTCTAGTGAAAGCCTCAAGACAACATCTAAATTAGTTATTCATTGGGCGCCTGGGTGGCTCAGTTGGTTAAGCGACTGCCTTCTACTCAGGTCATGGTCCCGGAGTCCTGGGATCGAGTCCCACATCAGGCTCCCTGCTCGGCGGGGGGTCTGCTTCTCCCTCTGACCCTCTCCCCTCTCATGCTGTTTCTCTCTCTCTCTCTCTCTCTCAAATAAAATAAAAAATAAAAAAAATCTTTAAATTAGTTATCCATGGCTAGTTTCTTTTTTTATTTTTTTAAATCAGTGTTTGCAGTGATTAGCAACAGTTCAGGGTAACATTTTTCTTAATTGAGGTATAAGTGACATATAACATTGTATTACTTTCCAAGGTAACATTGTTTTGTCTGCCTGATGAAAATTCAGAATCCAGTAGTAGTTTAGATACACCCACACAGTTGACACACATTTAGTGCAGCTCGGGAGAGCCAGACCACACACTGTCACCATATGCTGCAGTCCCCATGTCTGCTTCAGACCATCAGGGTTTTCATAGTGTGGCCAAGGAGTGTCTGACCTGGTCGCTGTGTTGCGTTTGTCCGCGCTCCCAGGCTTATTCCCATCCTGTACTCCCAGAATGCTCCATCTTACCTGCAGTTACTCAAAATCTGGGGTCTCCACTGCAGGCACATGTGTTGTACTTAGTCGTTCTTCCTCTTGGCTGTGAGGTCTCCAGATAAGTTACAAGCCTGGGGTCTGATCATCCCATTGTTCAAGCACATAGATGCCTGCACAGAATGCCTTTGTAACACTTACCTTTCATGTATATTTTCCCTTCTCTGACCTAAAATGATAACAACAGATAGGAAAACACAAATACAGGGTTGAACGCTATGTGAGTATGAAGCAGATATTGTACACTTTTTTCTGTAAAAAGCCAGGTACTACATATTTTAGGCTTTGACAGCCCATAAAGTCTTTGAGGCATATTCTTCTCCACCCCCCCCATTCCTTTTATAATCGTTTAAAAAATGTAAAAACGTTTCTTAGCCAAAGGCTAAATTTAACCTGCGGGCCATGGTTTGCAGTCCCCTAATGTAAGATGATATGCTTGTGTTTGTGGAAATTTAGAATGCTAATCCCAGCTGGATTTGTTTTAGGGAGAATTATGTTCACTTTATATTACACGCTCTTTAAGTCTGATGCTAGGATTATCCTTGGAGAACAGGAAGCATGTTAAGAGTAGTGCTGACTCAGTAAAGCTTGACATCATCATCATCTGCACCGGTATTTTGCAAGTACAGGCGAACTTGAGCTATCTGAGGAAGGAACAGGCCAGAAGGACATGCAGAGCCCCGAGCAGGGTTCTTTGTACACACCGGACGTGCTGGCTACGTCCCTCTGTCAGCTGGGTTCCGTTGCCTTCAGGTGTTTGTCCTGTGTTGGATAATGCTCAGTCATCTGGAGTGGAGTTGGGCTCACTGTTTCTCCTAACCTCAGATGTCATGTTAAGTGGAGGAAAGGAATATTATGCAGACATTTAAAGTAAAGGTCCTAAGCCACCTATATCCCATTTGCGCTCGTCAGCATAGTGATTTGAACCGTGTTCTCTGTGATTCATAGTCTGTGCATGTCTGAGCCGGTATCATCAAGGAAAAGGCCAGGAACCTAGGATAGTAGG
This sequence comes from Mirounga leonina, assembly GCF_011800145.1. Lineage (NCBI taxonomy): Eukaryota > Metazoa > Chordata > Mammalia > Carnivora > Phocidae > Mirounga > Mirounga leonina. The sequence continues at coordinate 426,059 of NW_023270664.1, forward strand.
AAATGTAGATGCTCAAAGACTTAAAGTTTTGTTTTGTTTTTAAGGTTTTATTTATTTATTTGTAAGAGAGAGCACAAGCAGGGGGAGCGGCAGGCAGAGGGAGAAGCAGGCTCCCTGCTGAGCAAGGATCATGACCTTAGCCGAAGGCAGACGCTTACCGATGAAGCCACCCAGGCACCCTCCCCCCGCCCCCGCAAAGACTTAAAGTTTAATCCTACAGCTAGCTGAGGGGTAAGAGGTTAGGGCACCTAAACTGTCACAGTAAGCTGTAGTACTCCAGAGGTAAGGAATTTCTTCAGCTTGAGTGTTTGATGCTCAAATGTGAGGTTGAGAACCTTCCTAGAAGCAATCTCGAAGTGGTAAAATGGGAGGTTTTAAAATGGTGTTACAGCTGGATCCTTAAAACACGACATTTATTATAATCTGCCATTTTTTTTACAATCATGTTTCTATCTAATGTGTCAGATTGAATTAAGATGAGATTAAAATTATACCTATAGCCAGTATTTTTGATTCACTCAAAAGCCCCGTTTTTGTGAAAATTTTAAGAAGTGAAAAACTAAAAGACATAAAGGAAAAAAAAGAAAGGAGGTTATGTTTCAAACCATGTAAGGACAAAGTTAGAGGGAAAGGGTCAAAGTAAATTGGACGAAACAAAGGGCCATGGGGTTTGACCTTTAAGCACTCACTGCACACCACAGACGTTCCTCATGTCCTTTGATTTCACAGTAACCTCGTTAGATAGATGCCATTTATTATCCGTACTTCACAGATGAGGAAGTGGAGAATGGAGGCCTACTACCTTGCCCAAAGTGAAACAGCTGGTACACTCTGAAAGCAGAAGTTTAGTTCCTATAGCCTAGTGCTAAGCTTGTTCTAATCTCTATGCCGCATTGTAAGGTTTGGGTTTATTTTTTAAATAAGCATTTTTAAAATAAGCTGCCTCTTGTTTCAGCCCCTCAGGATCAATGGTGTTAAGGTGTACACTGAAAATGTGGACAAAAGGCAAATTATTTTGGACCTTCAGATTAGGTAAGTTTTTATTTGTGTTACATTTATTTCATAGTTAATGGCTTATAAAGTCATTTAGCTGTACCCATAAAGTGGAAGATATAATGAGCACGCTTCTTACCTGTTGTCTGGTGGAATTTGACTAAATTGTTGAAGACCCAAATTTATTTATTTTCTGTGTCTTAATTCCTGATAGCCTAGATAATTGCCAATCATAAGCATGTTAAATTAAAAAAATTAAAGACCCTACAAGAAAACTACAGACCCATATCCATTAGGAACACTGACGGCAAAATCCTCATCAAAATACTAGCAAACTGAATTCAGCAACATATTAAAAGAATTATACACCATGACCAAGTGGGATTTACTCCCAGGATGCAAGGATCCTTCAACATATACAAATGAATCAAGTACCGCATTAACATAACGGAAGGGGAAAAAACCGCATGATCATTTCAGTTGATGTAGAAAAAGCATTTGACAAAATTAATTATTCTTCCATGATAAAAATACTCAACAAACCGGGAAGAGAAGAAAACTATTTCAGCATAATAAAAGGCATATCTGAGGGGCGCCTGGCTGGCTCAGTTGGAGGAGTGTGCCACTCTTGATCTCAGGGTCATGAGTTCAAGCCCCACGTTGGGTGTAGTGATTACTTAAATAAATTAGTTTTTTTAAAAAGGCATATGTGAGAAACCCCCAGCAAACATCATACTCAATGGTGCGAGACTAAGCTTTTCTTCCAAGATTAGGAGCAGGCGTGTCCACTTTGACCACTTCCATTTAACATGACACTGGAAGTCCTAGCAAGAGCCACTAGGTAGAAATAAAGACAAGGCATCCAGGTTAGGAAGGAGGAAGTAAAATTGTCTCTGTTCACATGTGATGTGATCTTATATGTAGAAAACCCTAAGGATTCCACAAAAAAACCTTGTAGAACTAATAAATTCAGCAAAGTAGCAGAATATAAAGTCAGCACGCACAAAATCAGTTACGTTCTGTACCTAACAATGCACAGTCCAAAAGTGAAATCAAGAAACAATCTCGTTTAGAATCAGAAAGAATAAAACTCTTAGGAATTAGCCAAGAAGGTGAAAGATGTGTCTGCTGAGAGAAATTACAGAAGATATAAGTAGATGGAGGGCATCCCATGTTCTTTGTTTGGAAGACTTAATATTAAATGGCAACACTAAAAGCAATCCGTAGAATCAGTGCGGTCCGTGTAATCACATGTCCAATGAGCGTTTAATATCTGAAGGTATATAGAACTCCTAAAACTAAACAACAACACACAACCCGATTCAGAAATGGACAAAAGGTCTTGAATAATTTCTCCAGAAAAGATGTACAAATATACAGCAAGCACATGAGAAGATGCTCCCCTCATTGATACTCAGGGAGATGCAAATCAAAACAGGGAGCTACCACCTCATACCCGTTAGGACGGCTGCAATCAAACAACAGAAAGCAGTGAGTGTTGGCGTGGACGTGGAGAACCTGGGCCCCTGTGCACTGTTGGTGGGAATGTAAAACGGTGCAGTTGCTGTTGAAACAAAATAGTTGTTCCTCAAAAAGTTAAACAGAATCACTGTAAGCCCCAGCAGTTCCACTCCTGGGTCCATGCCCCAAAGAACTGAAAATAAGGTTTCAAAGAGATACCTGTACACCTACATTCATAGCAGTTCACAATAGCCGAAATGTGGAAGCGGGCGCCTGGGTGGCTCAGTTGTTGGGCGTCTGCCTTCGGCTCAGGTCACGATCCCAGGGTCCTGGGATCGAGCCCCGCATCGGGCTCCCTGCTCGGCGGGAAGCCTGCTTCTCCCTCTCCCACTTCTCTGCGTGTGTTCCCTCTCTCACTGTGTCTCTCTCTATCAAATAAATAAATAAAATTAAAAAAAAAAAAAAAGAAATGTGGAAGCAACCCAAGTGTTCATCGACAGATGAATGGGTAAGGAAAATGAGTCTGTACATGCAGTGGAATTTTAGTCACCTTTAAGATAAGTTCTTCTTGCTGAGCACCAGGTGATTAAAATAAAAACTTAAAAAAAAAAAAGGTGACTTTGGGAAATAGCTGATTATCTAATACCATTCTAAAGCTAAAAAAAAAAAAAAAGAAAAGAAATTCTGACACATGCTGCAACATGGATGAGCCCTAAGGATATTATGCTGAGTGAGGTAAGCCTGTCACAAAAAGACAAATACTGTATGATTCCACTTACATGAGGTACTTAGAGAGGTCAGACTTAGAGAGAAAGAAATTGGAATGGTGGGCACCAGGGTCTGGGGGAGGGGAAATGGGAAGTGGTTTCATGGGGACAGAGTTTCAGTTTTATAGGATGGATGAGTCCTGGAGTTGATGGTGGTGATGGTCGCACAACATGGTGAATGTGCTCGATGCCACTGAACTGCACACCTAAAATGATGCAGATGGTCCACTTTACATTCTGTGTATTGTATCACACTAAAAAATAATTGGGAAAGAGGAATTGACAGTCTGCCAGGTACCACACCTGGCAGATAAAGGTGGTTTTGTTTAGTTCTTGTCCTCATTCTTTGTGAACTTACTCTTGGCTTCCTGCCTCCCTGTGAGGCCTAATGACACAGCTGTGTAAGGGGCAACGCTGAAGTGTGTCCACTGACAGACTCGGTTCATAGTTTTGTTTCTTATTTTGATCCTTGACTAAGGATCCTTTTATAATGTTGTCTTTAAGTTTCTGAAGTGTATAAATGTGGTACCAATTACCTTTACTTTAAAAAGGAGCATTGACAGCCTCTAATGATCTGATGGAAAAATCTGCATCTTTAAAATACCAGGAACTACTGTGAACATTGTGTCATCAGTGGGATAAAAGGAAGCCCTGCTGTGTCTTCAGCTCAGCTGCACCCTGGGACTGTCCACTAGGCTGATAATGAGCTTCATGAGGATGGAAACCGTATTCTCTTATTCCAGCACCAAGGGAGGATTTCTTACACATTTATTAAACATTTGAATGAATCACAATGGATGCCATTGTGAAGACATGGTCTGGCTTTCATGATTTTAACAGTCATAACAACATATGCAGATTATGCTGCTCAGATATTTATGTCTCTAAAAAAAAAATCTGCATTCCACTTTTTTGTGTGTTCTTGACTGGGACTTTAATTAGGTTATTGGCGGTAGAGATGGGGAAGGAGTAATTGGCAGATATTAGGAAATAAAATGATCAGGTCTTAGGGTGAAGAGGAGGAAAGTTTTGAGGTGGTTTTTTAACAGGTGGTTTTACCAGCTAGATCCAGGGTCCTGCTCAGTAAGAAGAATCCGTAGGTGCTGGCTTTAACACCAGGACATAAATACCGGAAGAGTTCATCCCAGATGCCTTTCTTTAGTATTGTACTTGTGTGCTCAGACACTCTTTCCAGCATCTGTCACACTGCCCCCAGATGTCCTCCGGCAGGAGCATGATGTGCTGCTTTTGAGGGTGGGAGTCAAATCATGGAGATCCCACACAAAACATAGATGATGTTTCATGTTCATATTAAGAATAGATGCAAGCCTGACATTCAGCATTGTACCATATTCTTGTTTCGTTTGTTTCATTTTGTATTAATGATTGAAAGGACTCAATCACTGAGTAAAATTGGTGCCTCAGAAAGACGCATTGTTTCTAGCCTTTGATGTCCAGAGCCCTGGAACACTGCTGTTCGTTTTGACCAGGGAGCATGGACGCAAAATTTACTCCTGGTGAAATATAATCTAAGCTTTTTTTTTTATGTTTTAAACAAGCACAGTTGTTTATAAAACAAATGAAAACTACATTCCATCAAGAGACTGATCCAGAAGCTGCACTTTGAGAAGTGACGTATAATCGGTGTGGCAATGTCGAATCTGCTAGCAGGGACGTCTGTGATTCTGGGTAGTAAAATACTCGGGCATGGGCCTCACATTACAGTTTTGCCTACAGGCTGGTTTTGGTTGTTTTGCTGTCATTTTACTTTATGTACCTTGCAGGTCTGTGGTGATTAAGAGACAGTAATACAGAACTTCTCCTCTGCTAGTTTTGTAGGAAACTGTGAGATTGATTTGGAGATCAAGCGATATTTTTGTAGAGCCGGTGTGCAAAGTATACAGGTAAGGTTTTTAAAGTTCTATAGTCTTCTAAAATTCTCTATGCTCTATTCAAAAAGAAAAGTGAAGTTTTTATTAACTCAGAATTTCTTTGAAGTTAAGTTTTCTATTTGTAGATTATACTTGAGAGAAACATAAAGTCAGATGCTCAGAAGTCACTAAGATGATCATGTATCCTCCTTCTTGAATCAGTAAATGGCCTGTGAAATTGTCTTCTATGACGTGTTTTGGTTTTTCCATTTGAATTTAGATTCATGGTACAATGCGGGTGATCCTGGAACCGTTGATTGGAGACATGCCCCTAGTGGGAGCCTTGTCTATTTTCTTCCTTAGGAAACCAGTAAGTAAACATTAATTTCATTTTTCCCATTAACTGACAAGGATATGTAAAACAGAGAAACATAGGCTGTCCTTCTCTCACGTTTCCCTTTTCTGATACATGAATCCTTTGAGTGTTTTTATACTTCTTTATGCTCTTAATGGAGGGCTTCATCTCTTAATAGACAGCTTTTTTTCCTGATCACAAAAAATAATGTTTGTTACAGAAAATTTGAAAACATAAACTTTTTAAAAAGTGTAGGTTGTAACTAACATTCAGCGCGTATCACTGCGTGTGATTTGTAGATATTTGCTCATCTAATCCTTATTAACTTTACAGTTGCATACTAACATAGTTTCCTTTTACTGACCAGGAACTGAGAGTCTAATTTGTCCAAGTCACAAAACCAGTAAGTCTGGGACCATAGGCTGACAGAGTTGCCGTTCTCATTCCAACCCCTAAATCTCCTTGCAGCCTCCACCAGCAAAGGCTGCCATCATTCACACGCATCGCCTTTCTGTCGTGGTGTTTAATGAACTGCACAGTACGTGGTTTTTAAGAATCATGAAGGTTTTTGGTTTGGTTTGGTTTTGATTGAATTATATATATTTTATATATATATATATATTTTTTTTTTTTTTTTCTTTTAAGTACGCTGCACACCAAGTGTGGAGCCCAGTGCGGGGCTCGAACTCACGAATGTGACTGAGCACCCAGACACCCCTGCTGAGTTCTGTTCTAACACTGGGATAAACCGTACTAATCATCACTGCACACTGTTAGTGTGTATATACACATATATGGAATATATATGTATTCCACATTTTATTATAAGTAGTCAATACTTAGTAGTCATTATTAGCTCAAAAATAAGACAACAAAAATGTCATTCCCGCCTAGACTGACGCCTCACCCTAGCCCCTCCCCCTCCCTTTGACTCTTCCTAAGGCTCCTGCCCCTCACCTGGGTGGCTCCTTACCTGCAAGGCTCCTCCTTATGAGGGCTCCTGTAGCCTCTGACTGGCTTTCTGCCTTGGCTCGGTCCTCTGTACACTTCACCACTAGGGCTATCTTCCCAAGGAGCAAACAGACCTACTAGGGAGCATCTCTCCCTTGCAGACAGTCATCGTGGTCTAGGTGGGGTCTCTCTCCAGCCTCATTTCCTGGCACTGCCCCTCAGGAGCATCCCGATTTCCAGCCACAGGGAGGAATCATAATCCAAAGATGGTGCCAACCCCCATCGTCTCTCATCACCTCCCTTTGTCTTTTCCTACTCCCAGAACACTGTCTTTGTCCCTTTGTATGACCCCTTCCAAAGACACAGGTAGTCAGCTTTCCCCTTGTTCCCCTGGTGCCCTCCTGTCCTGTGTGTTGTGGCATACTTCTTGTTACTCTTTGAAAGCCACAGTTCAATAAATGTCTGGTGGATAAATTGACCTGTTTCTCAGTTATCTTTTCATGATACACCATTTTTATAACTTTTGTGAGTCCTTTTTGGAGGTACCGTTAACATTATGTATATTTAAAATAATATTAATTTTTATAATTTGATTTAAATAACTTAATACAAATTATTGTTGTTGTGTTTTTTTTAAATATGGGTTTATTTAGACCAAACAAATGGCATTTTTTTCTATGTAAAAACGCAAGAATTAAGTGTCTTCACTTTTTACCACTAAAAGTACTACTCTCATTTGCTTTTTATTGCTTAAATAACAGGCTAATTTTGAATGTATTCTGACTACATAAAACACTAAAATTTTTAAAAAAGGAATTAAGAAATCTGTGTTAAAATTTAATTTATTAAAATTTTGAGAAATGAAGAGCTCCCTAAAAGATTTAAAATTTATGTCTTTTTTTCGCACATACCAGTTTAAAAGCCATTATATGCTTAAGAAACTTCCTTCATTAATGAGTATAAAAAAATAATCTTTAGTAGATAGCTAAGTATTTTTGATTTACAGGGAATTTTTAACAACTAAAGACCCTTTTTCAGTTCAGAAAATAATGAAATCCAAATCTTTAAATCTCCCTCAAAACTTCGTAGTACTCTTTCTTAGGTTAGATCTTCCATAGGTATATTTACTTTAAAAATAACAGGGGCGCCTGGGTGGCTGAGTCGGTAAGCGTCTGCCTTCAGCTCAGGTCATGATCCCAGGACTCTGGGATCAAGCCCCTCATCCCGCTCCCTGCTCAGCGGGAAGCCTGCTTCTCCCTCTCCCACTCCCCCTGCTTGTGTTCCCTCTCTTGCTGTCTGTCAAATAAATAAATAAAATCTTAAAAAAAAAAATTGTAACTTTCAAACAAAATCTTAGTGTCAGAAATGGATGAGGCTGTGAAAAGTTCAGAATCATTCATTTCCTTATATGGTGAGTAAAGTCGCCAAACATATGCTCTGGAGAGAAGGGAATTTTTTTTTTTTCCCCAGTTATTTTCGACTGGAAAATATGAGAACAGAACTCACTACTGGTTGCCAAGTAATTCTTCCTCACCCTAAGGAAAAATACAGCTACAAAGATTTGGGGGCTTTTGGCTATCCAGATGATTTAGAAGAATAGTGCCAGAGACTCTTCTGAAACCTCTGCACATTTTTGTTCTTGTTGATTCGTTTCAATTAGTTTTGATAATGCACTACTTGTTTAAAAAAAAAAACTAAGAATTTCTAAAGTGACAAACTTTCAGAGTACAATGAAAGCAGTATGTGTAATGGTTAAGTGACAGACTTGGGTTTCTCCAAGTCTGCCTTGAAGTTTGTTTAATCCTTCTAAGCCCAAGTCTCCCCATCTGTAACACGGGGACTACATGTCAGTGGGCGTCTCCCCATCTGTGACACGGGGACTACTGCCTCCCAAGACTAAATGTCAGTAGGTATAAAACAGTAGATGCCTGGGGCGCCTGGGTGGCTCAGTCGGTTGGGCGTCTGCCTTCGGCTCAGGTCATGATCCTGGAGTCCCAGGATCGAATCCCACGTCAGACTTCCTGCTCAGCGGGAAGTCTGCCTCTCCCTCTCCATTTGCCTCTACCCCTGCTCATGCTCTCTCTCGCTCTATCTAAAAACAAAACAAAACGAAACGAAAAAAACCAGTAGATGCCTGGTTCATAGTAAGTAAGATTTTTAAGAAATTAAATATTTTCCTACACATAGGTTTAGCCTTCTGGTGGGTCTTAACACCAGAAGTCAAGTATTGGTAAACACAAAAACTTGGGTGAAGGTTCTGGTAAGGGCCAGAACAAGCCAATGTCTCTCCTTGGCCGTGTCACAGGGAACTGGCCACTCACTCATGCTAACCTGACTGTTGAAACTGCCTCTGGCATACACCCGAGGGGGTGTTTCAGAATCCCCAGCTCTCTGTTAGGTCTATTCCAAGAGCACAGATTAGCCCCAAGTAAATCCAGCAGGTTTCTTCCAGAACTTACTCAGGAGATGACATGGGGCATACCCACAGTGTGTTTGTCCTAAGAGGGTCCTTCCAGCTAGCAGAGTCTTTGAACCACAGAATGCATTTCTCCATCTGTAAAAATGGAAATATCTTCTTTTACAATGACGAGAACTTGAGTCCTGTTAGCTACAAGTAGGTCCAGCAACTGAGGTACCTAATCAAAGGAAGGGAAAAAGGAAAGGCTTTACTTAAATGAAAATAGCATGTATTGCTCTCTCATGAAACCTACTGGAATGAATTTAAAGCCTTTGTGACTGTCTGTCTCCCATGCCTGATACGCCTTTGCTAAATTCTCTCTTCCCTCTGAGACCAGCTTCCTCTGGTCCTCCAGTCCACATGCCAGAAACAGGGCTGCCAGCTCACTCAAGAGGCAGTGAGTCTTCCTGCCTTCCGCTCCTTGTTCCAGCTGCGTCAGACGCAGACCCCTAGACTGGCTGGGAGGAGGAAGGTTGCAGTGTGTGCATCAGGCTCCCGGAAGCCAATTCCTACAGCCGTGTGTAGAAGGCAGCAGTGAGGTGCAGAGGCAGGGCTGGGCAGACAAGTCCACCAGATCTACTAGACTGGAGAGGGTCCCAGACTTAGGCCACATAGCACGTCACCTGGGAGCTTTGGCGATATTTATCCTGTCGGGTGTTCTCAGAATTTCCTGGATCATTGGTTTGATATCTTTCATTATTTTGGATAGTCTTGCCCTACCCCCACTAGTTGGAACAGGGGAGCTCCCCACTGCTCTGGCCTGTACTGGGTTTCAGGGCTACTGCCCTTTCAAGTGACCTTGCCGTCTCCTTGTACTTGTGTCTTCGGTGGGTCTTAATGCAGGAGTGAGTCTGCACACCTGCCTCCAGTAATTCAGGATCTCTAACAGTCAGGGCCTGGGATGGTATCCTACTCTCCCCAGACATAGAGGGTATTTTCTTCTCCTCTCCCCATCTGCAATGAGCCTTCACCTATGTGTCACTTTCCCCAGTGGCTTCTCTTCCTTACCATGGAAGGTGGAGTTTGGGTCTTCCCAGCAGCAGCTGCTCCCTCCCTGACCTCACCCCTGCAAGAAGTGTTTTTCCTAGTCTCTGTAGCCGTGCTCAGCCCACCCAGTGGGTTGCAGATGCCCTATGTCTGGATTTCAAAGGGCTTTCTCTGTCTCACCTGCACCTGGTCTTTAGCAATTAGGATTCAACTGGAACCTCTCAATTGCCCTGCGGTGGCCTTAGCCACTCTCGGAGCTGCCTCTAAGGGAAGGTTTCAGGCTGGTGGCCCTGTCACCTCAGCTCTTCTTGTGCATTTCTGATGCGCTTTCCAGTTTTCTACATCCCAGGTGGAAGCTGGAAGTCCCAGGAGTTTCTTGGCCTTTACCACCAGTGAAAAGTGACTAATTGAAAAACTCTGGAGAAGGATGGGAGCCACCGGTCTGTATTTTTAGCAGACTTCCCATGTGATTCATGGTCTGTACTGTACAATTTAATGCACCTAGAACACCTGACATAGAGTAAGTGCCGAAATAAACAGTTGAACTAAACGTTTCACTACATCCATCAGATTATGCGTTCATGGAAAAGCAGAGAGGAGAAAGGCATGTCTGTGGTTTTCATGAAATACACAGATTCATTTGTGTTGTTCCGTGAAAATGTAACTACGCTATTGATTGCATTTCTCCTAGGAGAGCTGCAGCGGCCCAGAGAGGGGGTTGGGAAATGTCTGTCTCTTCAGTTTCTCCCAGAGATCTCAGTAGTCCCAGTGCAGTGGTTGGGCTGGTGACAAGGGACTCTAATTTCATTTGCTTTTCCCAAGCACTGCCTTGCTTCCAGCCCTCTTGTGGCTTCCCCCTTTATATGCTCACTTTCCAAACCTCTCACACTCACTCATTCTCACATGTGCTCACACTCACATGCTCATTTTCTTGCACTCGTCCTCACACATGCTCTCACACTCACACACTGGTTCACACACAAGTTCTCTCTCCCCTTTCTCATCCCCCCAAGGCTCTGGACTCTTCCTGTCCCTTCCTCCCCTTGCTCAAGGACAGGCCAGCTCCTCTTTCCAGGGCCTCCAGTGGGTCCCTTCCCTGGGGGCTTCTTTCTTGCATTCACATCTCTTCTCAAACCCAGCTAAATCCTGTTCCTGCCTCCCTGGTGTTTGGTTTCTCTGAACTTGGGTAGCATTTAAATGTATCTCCTCATTTTGACAAGGGTCATGAGAGTAAGCCCTCTGTCACCTGACACTTGATCATCTCTAGTTAAAGTCCCTTCCGGTGGACCCACCATTGACAGGACCTCTCATTCACCTTTGAGTGTTTCCCGAGCTTTCTGATTCAACAAGATGCCCCAGGCTCATCTTAACACTTCTTGCCCCAGTCCTGGAATCAGCTGCTTCTTCACAATCCCTTGGAAGATGTATTTAGAGGTCATGATCAGGGTGCTGGCCGCTGCTGGTTGCCCCAGACTGCGATTGCTTCTACACCTGTTCTTGGGGAGGGTGGGTACGAGGGCACCAGTAGGAGTTTGTACTGATATTTGCAATAAATTTGTATTTCACTTCTCTTACTCTGAAAAAACTTAGTCTTTCAGGACTTCTTAAAAATTTTTTTCAGGGCGCCTGGGTGGCTCAGTCGGTTAAGCGACTGCCTTCGGCTCAGGTCATGATCCCGGAGTCCCGGGATCGAGTCCCGCATCGGGTTCCCTGCTCAGCAGGGGGTCTGCTTCTCCCTTTGACCCTCCCCCCTCTCGTGCTCTCTGTCTCTCATTCTCTCTCTCTCAAATAAAATCTTTAAAAAAAAAATTTTTTTTTCCAGCTTTGGTCTATCCAAAAGAATCTTGACTCTTCTAGCTTGTGTTTGTTTATAACTCTACACTTCCCAAAGGGATTTGAGCAGTTTTATTACTGCAACTATATGGGTAATTGAGATCATGCAATTTCAGTTAGCATTTCTTCTACAAATATAAAGCACAAGTAATTTTATTATGTGCAATATGCACTCTGATAAGAAAGCAGTTTTTCTAATCAAGCTTTTTTTTTTTTTTACCCGTCTACATCCACTAAATGGAATCTTATCTTAGCCAACTATATAGGAATTATTCTAAGTAAATACCCAAATACCCACTAGAAAATTGAGCAAATAAAATACAAATGTTGACTGAGTGGGTAGAACATGTTCCACTGATATCAGGAAAATGTAAATTGAAGCAGGGATAAAGTACCATTTTTAAACTACCAAATGAACTGATTTTTAATATCTGTTTTTGGGGAGAGTATAAAGGACATTTTATACATTTAGGGTAGGAATATATATATAAATCAGTACAGGATCTTATTTTGGGGGCAATTGGGTAGCATCTGTGAACATAAAAAATAAACATATAAGGGGCGCCTGGCTGGCTCATTTGGTGCAGTATGTGACTCTTGATCTCAGAACTGTGAGTTCGAGCCCCATGTTGGGTGTAGAGATTACTTTCAAAAAATAAAAATCTTTAAGGGCACCTAGGTGGCTCAATCAGTTAAACATCTGACTCTTGATTTTGGATCAGGTCATGATCTCAGGGTTGTGGGATTGGATTGAGCCCCACCTTGGGCTCTTCCCACATTGGGCTCTCGGATCAGCACAGAGTCTGCTTGAGATTCATTCTCTCCCTCTCCCTCTCCGTCTGCCCCTCCCCCCGCACATGCAGAGCTGTGCACTCTCTCTCAAATAGATGAATAAAATCTTTAAAAAATATAATAAAAATCTTTTTTTATTTTAAAGATTTTTATTTGAGGGGGTGTGCCTGGGTGGCTCAGATGGTTAGGCGTCTGTCTTTGGCTCAGGTTATGATCCCAGAGTCCTGGGATCAAGCCCTATGTGCGGCCCCCTGCTCAGTGGGGAGTCTGCTTCTCCCTCTCCCTCTGCCTCTGCCTCCGCCCCTGCTCGTGCTCTCTCTCTCTGTATCTCTATCAAAGAATAAATAAAAGAAATTAAAAAAAAAAAAGAGCACAAGCAGGGGGAGGGAGGGGCAGAGGGAGAGGGACAAGCAGACTCCCCACTAAGCAGGGAGCCCGACATGGGACCTGATCCCAGGACCCTGAGATCACAACCTGAGCCAAAGTAAGACACTTAACTGACTAAGCCACCCAGGCGCCCCTAAAATAAAAATCTGTAAAAAATAAACATATGTCTTTGACCAAAACTTTCACTTTTTGAATGCTGGTTTGCATGTGCTACAAGAACATGTATGTAAAAAGATATTCACTGAATCAAAGAGAAATTATAAATATTCTAAGTGTCCATCAGTAGGAAAAGTATATGAATTATTTGATTTTACCAGAGGAAACAGGTACTATCAAAAACTAAACAAAAAAAGAGATAGCTCTTTATTTACCAACAAAGGACGATGACTTTGATATTTTACAAAGTGAAAAGGTGTAGGATGGTATTATGAACTAATGCATTTTGCTTATTAAAAAGCCTGTTTGATTTAATTTGGTAATTGAAATAATTTGGAAACTTAATATTTTTGCCCTTTTTTTAAAACAGCTTATAGAAATTAACTGGACAGGACTGACGAACCTTCTCGATATCCCTGGATTAAAGTAAGTATGATGTCATGTCCTGTGCTTAGCTTCTTGTTGGTGTCATGTGCATTTCTAGTGTCATAAAAACAACACAGAATGGGTAAGGCCACTACCAGGCAGCATCCGTGCCTCTCAGCAGGCTCTTGTGTGCGGCTCAGGTGAAGAGACTGGCTAGGCTCCGCTCTCCTAACTGCATCTGAGACATGGGACCAAGTGAGCAGGAGAGTGGGTGAGGGTGTTAGACTGAGTCACTCACCTTTCATTTTATTTTTCATTCATCGTGAAGCATCTTTCCAGCTTTGGTATTTTCTTTTTAACTTTTTTATTTTTTTTTTTAAGTAGGCTCCATGCCCAGTGTGGTGCTTGAACTCATGACCCTGAAATCAAGAGTCACATGCTCTACCAACTGAGCCAGCCAGTTGCTCCAAGTTTTGGTGTTTTTAGAAAAGTAACAAACAGCCTTTTAATATTCTGCAAGTTAATTTTTTAATTTGGTTTTTCTTATTTTCTCAGAAAAATAAAACTTAAAAAATGAATATATGTTTCAGAACTAGCCCTTTGGGTTCTTTTTAGGCTATGCTACTGCCCCCCCATGCCTCCCATTGCCCACAGAGGGGTAAGTGTAGGTACTAGACCTAGGAATGTGTAGGGTCACCCCAGGGCCTGGGTGCAAGAGCTGAGAAACCTAGAGTTTCTGCCTCACGTTACTGGGAGTCCCTTCATTATTCTGTAGCAATCTCACAGCTAAAACATGAGGAAATTTGCCCATAATAAGCTTATGAAACCATGAATGGCACATCCCTGCTATGTGGAAAGCGAAGTCTTCCTCAGGTCACAACCATCCATCTCACCTGATGGGAGGTGACTCTTTGCGATGGGCCTGTTGTTGCCAGCAGGAAATTCTGGAAACCTGCCTTTGTTATTTACTCTTGTATTTAAATGTTGAAATACAGTTAAACGTGTTCCTAGTAGATAACTTTCCTAATCTGGATTTTTTTTCTAAAATAGCTCAGAAATTAAAGTGGTCTGTTTTTTTTTTTTCTATTCCTATGTGTTTGTTTATGCCCCTAAAATGGCCATTAGAAAGAACTTTATATTGTTTCATTATCAGAGAAAATTTAGGACTTTAATAAAATGAGGCATAGTCCTCATAATAAAAATCTTTTTTAGGTACTGTGGCTTAATGGATATTGCAAGTTCTGTTATCTTTAAATAAAGATCTTTACAAAGAAAGGACAACTTACAGAACTGTTGAAGTATTCATTAGGATACTTGGTTGCAAGCAACAAGCCCAACATAAGTAGACTTAAATAAAAAAGTAAATAAATGAGTAGGGGTTGTTTGGCTGACTCAGTTGGAGGAGTGTACAGTTCTTGATCTTGGGGTCTTGAGTTCAAGACCCACACTGAGCGTAGAGATTACTTAAATAAACTTTAAAAAGAAAGTAAATGAGTAAATACTATTAAGACGATTTATTCATTTATCCAACAAATAGGTATTGTGCCTGGTATGAGCCAGCCACTGTTCTTAGTGCCGTGGTGTAGCTATGAACGGAACGGTCACACCTGCTCTCATGGAGCTCCCACTGCTGGCTTATTCCTGGCTCATGTCACTGAGCAGTCTGGAGCATTGCGGGGTGAAGTCAGATGCAGGCAGGTGTTGCTGTTCAAATGATGCCCTAGGGCTCTCTGTCTTACTCTCGGGGTTTGTTGTCAGGCAGGCCCTTGCTATGAAGTAGCAGCTTTTAGCTGCTACTGTTCGTGCTTAGCAGCTTTAGTCTGAAAAGAACCTTCTTCTGCCAGTTCCAGCAAAAGTTGCCGGGCTGACTTCTATTTGTCCACCCATCCTTGGACAAACCCTGTGATTCTGATGATCACGTACCCACCCCCAGAAGAGGAACAGGGGGACCAGGGTAGGGATGTGGGAGAAGCAAAGGAAGAACTTTCACCAGTACTTTCATCTGTGGGAACGGATGCTGGTCAGCCAGCCAAACAACAAACCCCTGTTGCCATTTGGTGTAGAAATGTGTTTGGGATGCCTGGCTGGCTCAGTCAGGCAGCCAGCTCTTGATTTCAGCTTGGGTCATGATCTTAGGGTCCTGTAGCGAGCCCCAATTCCAGCTCCATGCTCAGCAGGGAGCCTGCTTGAGGATTCTCTCTCCCTCTCCCCACCCACTCTCTAAAATAAATAAATAAATCTTTTTTAAAAAATGTGTTTGTTCTACTTTCCTCCTTTTATATCATAGGAGGACTGAAATAAACACGGGCATGTCGAGCAGCTACCCTGTAAATAGTATTGTATTACTTCCCTTACAGCGCGAGCCAGAGGGTATATGCTGCCTTTGGCAAGCCTGCAGCTGGGGGAGTCAGTCGCAAATCATTTATTTAAAAGAGAGATATGGGGGGCGCCTGGGTGGCTCAGTCGTTAAGCGTCTGCCTTCGGCTCAGGTCATGATCCCAGGGTTCTGGAATCAGCCCCGCATCGGGCTCCCTGCTCCGCGGGAAGCCTGCTTCTCCCTCTCTCACTCCCCCTGCTTGTGTTCCCTCTCTCGCTATCTCTCTCTGTCAAATAAATAAATAAAAAATCTTAAAAAAAAAAAAAAGAACCACTTCAAAAAAGAGAGAGAGACAGATAAGGGGGCGCCTGGGTGGCTCAGCTGGTACAGCATGTGACTTTAGACCTAGGGTTTTTGAGTTCAAGCCCCATGTTGGGCATAGAGCCTACTAAAAAATAAAAATACAAAATGAAGTAAAAGGGAAATATATATACTCACACACGTATGTCTGTATACACGGAGATATATAAATATATACACTCAGTTTTATTTAATGATGGTGTTTAGTGATAATGACAGGTTCTCTTTATATAGTAATAGTTTTTAGCTATTTTATATATAGATTTCTATGCATGCAGTCTATAAAATATATTTAGTATATAGAGGATTATATATATTATTAAAAATATGTACTCATGTATATTAGAAATATGGAGGGAAATACACACCAGTCAGAAACAAAGCTGTGGTATAAAAGGTATATATGAAAACATCCTTTTTAAATAAAATTATATTATTTCTATAGGATATATATAATTTATACAAAATTATGTAAAACTTATATAATGTAACATTTATATGTATGTAAATTTTATGTAATAAAATATATACATATAAACTTAAAATTTGAACTGTGCTTCCCAAAGATTTTCTAACAAATCTTGCCTCGAGCATTACAAAATGAACATCTACAAGCTGTATTCATTGTTAAAAAATGGAACCCGGAGTATTACAAAGTAGCAGTAATACCTGAATTACTGCACTTGACCATAAATTTTGGCTGTCCCTACATGTTTCAATGAAGGACCCTAAACTGAGTGGTAAAGGTATAAGAAGGGATGAGAATTATGGTAGAAACAAAAGTCAGGTGATGAGCAGGGAGTTCCGAAGGACAAAGAGGACTAGACCCAAGGGCCGCTCTAGACCACGACAGCAGCCAGGACAAGCAGAGGGGCCAGCCACATGTCGATGCCCCCGGGGACGATTAGGAGCAGCACTGCAGGCCCGGTAATTAGGAGGAGGCTGGCGTGTGCACAGTGGGATAGAAAGGTGAGCAGGGATGAGGCTCAGGGTGGGCCTTCTGCTTTCCTGGGGGTTGGGCCTCTCAGTCTGCATGGCTGGGGTGGGTGGTGAGACGGTTGGCCTACCACCGTAGCAGTTAAGGGATTCTTGAAAGCATAGCATCATCAAAGGGTCTTCTTTTCCAGCAGATTTTTCAGTATAAACACAACCAGTATTTGGGGTTGGAGGTGAATGGCAAAGTAAGAATATGCCTGGTATTCAGACTCTGAAGGACCACCTCACATCGCTGCTTAGTGAGCATATATCCAGTGTCTGGCCGCTGAAACCCTCTCTGTCTCTTTAGTGTTAACGTCTAATTCACGGACATATGCATAAATAGAGCTGTGTTGTCTGGGGGGTTGTGGGTTTTTCAGTCTTTTTTCTGTCTTGGACTGGAAAGTCCTAAGGTAAGACCCGTTCTCTTGTCATTGCATTTGGATACCCAGCTTAGAGTGAATGTTCAACTATTAATGATGGAGACTTTCACTCTGTCCTAGTGGGTATTTTATATGTACAATTACTTTATATATATCTGTTAACAATTTTAACATCTGAGAAGTACTGGCAAGAAATAAGATTCTCTTAAAACTTCTCAGTTCTGGGTAAAGGTGTTGAAATTTCATTTATGCTTTCAAAAACGTCCCATGTTACTTAATTTTCACATTTACCCCGAAGAATGGGCAAAAATATATTAAAAGTACATTTGTTTATCCTCCACAATTTTATTCATATTACTGAGTTCTCTGTGCAATGGTATAGAGAATTTCAAAATTATTACAGTATTCAGTATGCAAATACAGTGTGAAGAGAGAATAAACAATTCTTTTACTTGACTGGAAGCTATGCAAAAATAATGAGAAATTTAATGTGAGAAACATGGAATGGGTAGGTGGATGTTTGTTATGGTATTCTTTGCACTTTTGTGGCTGTTTGAAATATGCTAAAAAAAAAAAAAGAAAGAAAATGTAATGTGTCTTAGTTGATATTAAATCAATGATGAAGTCACACAGGAACATATGAAACATTATTTAGAATATTGTGAAATGTAGCCAGAATGTTACCTTGTGTTCTCAGCTGTACTTCTCAGCTATATATATATCCCATAGCCATATTGCCGCTAAAGTATTGAATTACTGTCTTAAATGTTGTCTTTGAAAAATTAGACAATTCCGACCTTGTAAATGGGGTGTTGTATCATGTTTGTGGTAAGTTTGCTGTTAAAGCGATAACTAGTATTGATATGCCTGATAGTTGATTTGTTCTTTTTACCACCCACCTAATAGTGGTCTGTCAGATACGATCATTCTGGATATAATATCAAACTATCTGGTGCTTCCCAATCGGATCACCGTTCCTCTTGTCAGTGAAGTTCAAATAGCTCAGTTGCGGTTTCCTATACCAAAGGTAAGTACTCCTGAGCACCCATTGGCACTTAGATACAGAGAAGCTTATCACATAGTTGGATGTTGTAACTTCTCGTGGTTCTCTTAACAGTGACCTTGCCACATGGATCTTGATGTGGTAGTTTGTCCTGTCACACTCCTTAGGAGATTGGCCAGTGTGCATCAGAGACTTCAGGGCAATTCTTAAACCTCAGCCATGAACGTCCAAGGTGCTTAGAGGGATTTAATTCTGCAAATATTATTGCAGGTCATAAAGGACTGCTGTGAGGGCTTAGTTATCTCAGAAAGCACATACTGTTTGTATTATCAAATGTAACAGCTTAGTCTAAGTGATGGGCACTTTGTATAATGACTGGTACAGGGTTTCTCTCAGCGGTGAGAGTGTGGTTACCTCTGGAGTCCTAAGCACCGCGGCAGAAGCAGTGCTGGTGTTACAGCTGCCCTGGACGGGATGGAAGGGCAGGGCCTGGATCTCCGCCACAGCCCTGGGGTCTGATAGCAGCTTTACTTTAGGGGCATATTACTTGGCATGTATGGACCTCAGTTTCTTCATCTGTAAATTGGGGGTGATGCCTAGCACACAGAGTTAGGTCACAGATACTGGAGTCACCTTCATTTGAGTAAACTATGTAACCTCAACCAAAGACTGAGAAATTGCTGGTCAAGGACATAGTATTCCCTCCACTGGTCAGAGAAGAGGTCCTTGGAGCGGATGGGCCCTCACAGGTTAGTGAGAGCTATTAACCTTCACATAAAACCCCCAGGGGTACCTGGGTGGCTCAATACATTAAGCGTCCGACTCTTGATTTCAGCTCAGGTCATGATCCTCAGGGTTGTGGGATTGAACCCCACTTTAGGCTCCTTACTGGGTGTGGAAGCTGCTTAAGATTCTCTCCCCCTGGGGCACCTGGGTGGCTCAGTCGTTAAGCGTCTGCCTTTGGCTCAGGTCATGATCCCAGGGTCCTGGGATCAAGCCCTGCATCGGGCTCCCTGCTCAGTGGGAAGCCTGCTTCTCCCTCTCCTACTCCCCCTGCTTGTGTTCTCTCTCGTGCTGTGTCTCTCTCTGTCAAATAAATAAAATCTTAAAAAAAAGAAAAAAAAGGATTCTCTCCCCCTCTTCCTCTGCCCCGCCTGCCTGTCTCTCTCTCTCTGTCTCCCTCTCTCTTCTCTCCACCCACCCCCCCAAATAAAATAAAAAAATAAACTGCTGTTACTTTACCAGCAAAAATGGGTTTATTCGGGAATGGCAGAGAATTGCAATCTGGGACAATTAAGCTATGGCAAAACCATAGGTGATTCTGCGGAACAAAGGAGAGGAAGCTCTTTTACAGGGGAGAGGGGGCATGGGGAGGGGCTGCATTAAGCTAAAAGTCCACTGGTGTAAACTTGGAGCTGGGAAGTGTAGTGGCTTCTCATTGGCTGAGCGGTTGCCAGGGCAGGAGGAAACCGTCCTTTCTCCTGACGGGACAGTATACGAGTATCCACGGGGAGATGCATCTCTCCCTGCTGGGCCTGCAGCGGACAGTGGACTGGTAGAGCCTGGGCGCCGCCCCTTCTGGCCTCCCGACTCCAATCCAAAGGACGATCTTCCTTTTGCTCATCTTCTCAGAGCTTTTCCCCCTGGGCCCTTCACCCCACTGAATCTGCGCCCTCCCGAAGTGGAGCAGGCAGCCCTGTTGTGTGATGTCCGTAATGAGTGTGGCACTGACGAGCACTGGACGGTTTCTTTTACTAAACAGACGGTGTTGAGTTGGTCCTGTTTCGCTGGGTGTGTGGTGGTGGTTAGTTTGTTTGCTGAAGTGGAAGCGGACAACTTTGCTTGATGCTTGTTACTTTTTTGTGGTTAAGGTAGATCTCCGTAACAGTGTACAAACCCTCAAACGTGTCTGAGCTGCCTTACATTTTTTGAAAGTACCAACACCCCAGCCAATTGATGCCTGAACTAGTTACACTGTTGGCATTCAGATTTGCTGGGACAGTGCATATGAGGAAGGCAGGTCTTTTTTCCTTAACTTAGGATTTTCATCTCTGAAAACACAAGAATTCTCTTCCATGTAGAAATCCTCGTGCTCCTTTGCCGCTCGCACTTTTTATTCCCTGAGCATGGTGCGCACCTGTGCCTGCCCAGATCCAACCTTCCTTAGCCTTGTGGGGTTTAAAAGCCACACTCCTTAAACATGTTGCCAGATTATCTAAACTTTAGACACTTCCTGTAAATGGGAAATTCTCTAAGTTTTTAAAAGCGTATTTATCTGTAAAAATGCATGTCTTCCTAGCTGATTGGGTCAGGACTATTACCCAATGATTTTGAAAGGGTTTTTGGAGAATGCTGCCTCGTGCTAACTTTACCACCACCATTGTTTGCCTTGAAAGAGGTGTGAGTGAACATTTTTTTATTTTACCAATTAAACAACATTTTAGGAGAAGAAAGCTATGTGTCAAGTCTATGAGTACTATGTATTGCAAAGCTTCAGTTTCCTATCTATAAAATAAATTTAATGACAGTGCAGTTGTCCCTTGAACAACATGGGTGGGGCCGCCGAGCCCCTGTGTAGAAAATCTGCATGTAACTTTTTTTTTTTTAAGATTTTATTTATTTATTTGACAGAGAGAGACATAGCGAGAGAGGGAACACAAGCAGGGGGAGTGGGAGAGGGAGAAGCAGGCTTCCCGCCGAGCAGGGAGCCCGATGCGGGGCTCGATCCCAGGACCGTGGGATCATGACCTGAGCCAAAGGCAGATGCGCAACGACTGAGCCACCCAGGCGCCCCTGCATATAACTTTTTATTCCCCCAAAACTTAAGTACTAATTGCCTAGTGTTGACCAGATGCCATACCAATGACATAAACCAGTAACACATATTTTATATGTTATGTACTATATTCTGTATTCTTACAATGAAGTAAGCTAGAGAAAAAATGTTACTAAGAAAATTATAAGGAAGAGAAAATACATTTACGGTACTGTTCTGTATCGAAAAAAAATCTGTATATAAGTGGATCCACACAGTTCAAACCTGTTTTGTTCCGGTCAGCTGTATTTCATAGGATTGTTCTAAAAGTTGAAGTAATGAGTGCCTGCCAAGGGCTTAATGACATTTCTGAGACATCCTGTAATGGTGGTTCTCAGTCCCTGTCGTACCAAACACAGGACTGTTTGGTGATCCAGGAGACTAAGTCAGGCTCCTGGGGCTCCTTTTGCACACTGTCCCTGGGGGCCTCACCCCTCGCTCCTCCCTGGTCTGGTCTCCTGACGGAAAGTAGTGATATTCGGACACCGCCGTCCACCCTGCTCTGGCTTTCCCTCCGCACTGCTGCCCGACGGTCCGTGTTGACTTTCTTTTCTGCTGCGCAGGGAGAGGGTCTTCATGTTGTCCACTCTTCCCCGTTCTTAGGACAGTGAGCACACAGCCGTTGTTCCGCGTGTGTCACAGTGACCAGTCTGTGCTTGCTCCTCCTTTTCAGGGTGTTCTGAGGATACATTTTATTGAAGCTCAGGATCTTCAGGGGAAAGATACGTACCTTAAGGGACTCGTCAAGGGAAAGTCAGACCCCTATGGAGTTATTCGAGTTGGCAACCAGATCTTCCAAAGCAAGGTCATCAAAGAGAACCTCAGTCCCAAGTGGAATGAGGTGTACGAGGTAAGATGTGTCCAGTGGCGTCAGTTGGCTTCTCCCCCAATTCTGATTCCACTCCTGTTATGCAGGAGTGTGGTTGGTTTAGAGCATCATTTAAATCATTTTTCCTTTCGTTTCCCACCTTCAAAAGTATTGTACCTTCTGTCCCTACCTCACAACTTTCTTGTTGTGCCAAGGCATAAACAACACATAAATTTTAAACTTTAATTACATTAAACTATCACAATAAATAATTGACAAAGTGATTTCTGTGGTTGTTAACATGTAAACATTTACAAACATGAGATTATGTACTGTTTTGTAAATTCTCATTTACTACATCTAGGCATCTCTGTAGGTCAGTGAACATAGATGAACATGGTTTATACTTGCCATTCAACCCAAGGAGATACTGGCTGTTCATTTCAGCATTAGAACCACTGCTGTTACCCGTGTAATGGGAATGTATTTTTCTTCACTTGACCAAGTTTTCTCCAGATAAGCTCCTCAAAGTGGAATTGCTGCATCATAAATCATGCTTTTTTGAAAGGAGTGATACATTTTTGCAAAATTGTTCTTCAGAACAGTTGTACGCTTTGTGCTCCACCAGCTTCCCATCCTCCCAAACCAGTCTGTTGCCAGATTTCTTAATCTCTAAGTGGTGGTAAATGGATCACTTGTCGGTATCCCAAGAATAGCACTTGAACAGAGCCGCTTCAGGACTAGAAAGATGTCCCAGGCCTGTACCAGTCTGTGGGTGCCGTCTGGTGACCTGACTTCGGAGCAGTGGAACTTGACTCGGGTAGCTGGAAACACAGTAGGCTGTTGCTGGGTGGGCAGATGCTTCGGAACGGTCTCCCGTGGAGACGTGTGTGTGTGTGGTTGGGCAATGACACGAAGTCAGTGCTGCCGTACTTACCGTGGGGGAGAACTGCAGGGAGCTCTTTACTACAGTCCTCCTATTCAGTAGCTGCCAACAGTGGTAACCGTGCGAGATAACTACTCCTTGTTTTTTCAGGCTTTAGTCTATGAACATCCTGGACAGGAATTAGAGATTGAGCTCTTTGATGAAGACCCAGACAAGGATGACTTCCTGGGAAGGTAAACCTTCGGGGAAGGAGAACACGGGCTGCTCTTTCTTCGAGTAGTGACACTTAGACCTACTACGGCTTCAAAACATACGCTGTGTGTGTGTCACATGTGTTTTTAAGTGGCTTTTAGATACGACATTTGTCTCACCTTAGACTTCTTAAAGTATGTTTTATTGCTGTAGAGTTTCACATTTAAGTACAAGAAGGAAAGGTTTAGATCTGGGTCTGTTTCAGCAGCCACTGGCCACACGTAGCCATGTGCCCACATTCAAGTGCTGGGAACCCGCATGTGGAGTGTGCCCCAGAGGCCGGCACCGCAGCCTGCCTTCACGCCGTGCAGGCTCTGCTCTAGACTGCAGAAAGGGGTTTTTAAGCTTTTCCGATTTGTTGGTTATTCAGGGAGCAGGGGGGATAGTGATTTACATTGTGCCTACACATTGGAAAAATAAATATTGACCTGCTTACTTAAATTGAGCAACCACCACAGCTGAAAAACATGAGCTTTTAAAAAATACATCTAACCCTAATCTTTATTATTTGACTGACTTTCTTGTGGTAAAAGATTCAGGGATAGATGACGTTGGACAGATTTGGCCTCCTCAAGAATGGCCTGTGTATTATGCTGTGACTTCAGAATTCATTCATGAGATGGTTTAACAAGGAGTGACCAAAAGACTGTAAGGGCAGTGATGGGTCAGATTTGCATTCTAATAAAACCACTGTGTGGCTCAGAGTAGCAGGGACTGAGCCTGGGGACTGTGGTGATAGACCAGGAAAGAGCTGGGAGGGTCTCACCTGGTGTAGGGCAGGAGGAGGGGCAGTTGCGAGAGAAAATAGGAGTGCAGTCAGCCCATCCTCGTCATCTCTGACTTCTGAGGGAGGGGAGGTCCATGCTTTGCAGCAGAGCAGGACTTCTAGGGGAAATGGAAGGGGCTCTCAGAGAGCTGAACCAGAAACGTCTTTGGGGATGGTTCAGAGCTGTGGAGCGAGGACAGGAAAGGGGCATGGGTGACTGAGCTGGAGTGACGGATGGCAGCGCTGAGGGAGAGCATGTCAGACAAGAGGGCTGAATGTTTTCAAACATTTTCAGCACATTATAAATAGCTACGTTGTGGGGAAAACCACATTTTTTACAACTCTGATCCTGGCTTTGCCAAACTGAGGGTCCTGACCTCCCAGAGACTCACCCCTGCTTGTTTCTTTACTTCCCTTCATAGTTTTGGGATAAGCCTGAGGAAGCTTCTGGAAGAAGTCTGTTTCTTGATAAACTATAGAGTTTTGATACATTTCCGGAGTACTTTTTCGTAGACAAATGTTTAAGGTTATTTCAGTTATAAGAAGTGTGTTTCTATGTTCTAAAGTTGTTGTGTTGTTATTTCTATAGTCTTATGATTGATCTTATTGAAGTTGAGAAGGAGCGCCTTTTAGATGAAGTAAGTTTTCTTTGAGTATTATTCTATTTCATGAGCATTGACAGACCTGCTGGTCTCCCACACGATGTTCTGAGAACTTAGGCCTTTTAATAATGGCAAAGTGAAAAGAAGTAAGTTTAACAGCCCAATCAGATAGTGTGTATTGTGTGCCCAGCATATGCTAGAAATTCCTAAGAGTACGAGCACAAACCGACCATTTCAGGCAGGCATGTGCTCTTCTTTGGGAGTCCGGGCAGAGGCCTGTGAGAAGCTCCCCAAAGTGGGCTTTTTAAAGATAGCTGGAGTTAGTAACAGAGCTCTCGCAGTGCGGTCAGTGAGAAGTTGTCACGTGAAAGCCGCCTTAGGGCGGTGGGAGTTTACAACGAGCAGACACTACTTCAAGCACGATATTTCTGTCAGAATAAAACGTATTAAAAAAGAAAATTTTGAGGTGGCCTCTAAAAGATGGGTATAATTGGGATAAGTAGGGCATAATTAACCGAACAAGTGCTGAGATCCACTGCTTTCAAAGTAACACATTTTCTTATGCACTCCCCAGAGCAGTCTCTTAACCCTGAGTGGGGATTATCTTCGATGAACTGCTTTGTGGTGTTTAAGCTGAAACACGTGTATACTATTTTATTAAGTAGTACATAGACATAAAGACAAACATGTTAACTTCTTTGATAATGAAATTCAGTATTTGGGATCAATGTTATGTTATCTCCTGGCCCATAAATTCTGTTGAAGTCCGTACGTAGAAGCCTGACAGTGCTGGACAGTACTAGAAGACATTTGAATCCTTGTCTGTAAGTTAGGGATGAAAATGGTATTGACTCCAGAGTGGTGGCAATGCTGGGCGAGTTCCAGCCCACTGCTCCTGTCATCCTCTGGGGCCATCGGCTCGTTCGAAGGGCAAAGCGAAATATGGTGGGACTCGGTCCTTCAGTGTTAATCAGGAACTGTTGGTGTCACAGTGAGCAGCTTTGACATTTGTGGAAACTGCTTGACTGGAAAGGTTGACTCAGGAGAACTTTTGTGAACGTTCACGTTCTCTCTTCAGTGGTTCGCCCTGGACGAGGTTCCCAGAGGAAAACTGCACTTGAAACTGGAGTGGCTCACATTAATGCCAAATGCTTCAAACCTCGACAAGGTGCTGTGAAGTATTTCCCATGACAACAACCGCCCCTCATAGCTAAGATTAGTATCTTTAGGTTGCGTTTCTACTTGGCTTAGAAAAATGGCAGCAGTAATTTTGATTAAATTAAGTAAGTCACTGCAGTCACATAAGGGGTAAATTAAAGATAATGGAATTTTTTTTTATAGAAAGATGTACACGTCATTCCCACCTGTTTTATGAGATCTTCATATTTTGTGCTTAATATACTCGAGTATGGGGGTTTGGAGAGCCACAGATCACCTGTGCTTTATTTAATTGATTCATACAGATTCTTGTCATTAAAGTATATTTATTGTGTTCATTCTCTCTGTGTTGCATGTATTGGATGGTTTATTTCCCCACCTTCCTTCTTTTCTTGAGCATTACAGACCTAATCAGGGAGAAATAGTCTAAAATCCTGTGGAAATACACCTGCTGAGGCTTTTTGTTCTTTCTCATAGGTGCTAACAGACATCAGGGCTGACAAAGACCAAGCCAATGATGGTCTTTCCTCTTCATTGCTGATTTTGTATTTGGATTCAGCAAGGAACCTTCCGGTAGGTAATGCCATGGGAGCTCCCTTGGGTGCTCCTTTCCTGGTAGCAGATCTTGCTGCATTCACCCACACTGTGTCACCTGTTACTGTTCCTCTGTTTTCACTTCACTCCCACCTGGGAGAGCAGCATGGGGGAGGGAGGGATCAGCATGTATTTGCTTCATGAGTATAATTTCGGTTTATACATCTTATGGATTTATCCAGGATGTTCAGAATTATTCTTACTCTGACATGTTTTATGAAGAAATCTCCATTACATAGGAAAAGAATGTGCCTGGTAGTTAGGGAAGAAGATACTCTGTAGAAAATCACTAGTTATTAAAATAGATGACCTAAAGATTTGGAAATTGTCTGTTTGGCATGGGAATAAAATGAAGCAGCTCTGCCTACAAGCCCAGAGTCCATCCTGGCTGTAGCTGGTAGGACGACAGATGGGCAGGCTGGGAGAGCAGGGCCTTTGTAGAGCCTCAGGTGATTAGTCCTACTCGGCTCCTGCAGCCCACAGCAAGTGCTCCGACTCATTTGCATCAGAACTGCTTTGCTCTTAGAAAAAACTGAAGTACAGCCTTCGTAGGTAATGACTGTAACTGGGGGGAAGAAAAATCATACTATTTCCATTCATGTGAGGCCCGATGTGATCCTCCATCACCATACTTTAAACCCACTATTTAGGATAATGTGATCATTATAGACACATACATTGTTTTGATCATATTTTTTTTAGTGCCAGTTCACTTATTCAAGAGATGGCCATTCTTACTTCATTTGGTGAAAGAAAGACTACAGATACAGGCTGTTTTCCCCCCCAAATTATAGTAAATTCTCATCCATCCCAGCGCATTTGCGTGTAGTCTCCCTGTGTCCTCCCCTTGTTGGCATCCACGTGGTAGAGACAGACGAGGAAGCCAAGTGTTCACTGCCCTTCACAGTTTGCATCTGAGTGTCTCCTGTTGGACTGTGCCTAGCCTCACCTCACCACAGCTAGACTGTTCCTTTGCCCCACGAAATACATACCCTAGTTTCACTAGTGCCTTTCAGGACTTTACGGTGGTGCTTTACTTGCACTTAGCTCAAAAGCAAATAAAGGTACTTTGTGCATCTCTTTTATTTAAAGTTTTTAACAAAATGTAATTGATCATTTTTTTTATACTGGGAAGATACAGTTGAACACTGTGTGTGATTATGTATAATTGTACTCTTTATTTCAGTGAAGGTTTTTTGACTGACTTTAACTTCACAAATTCTTATTTTTTCTTAAAGTGTTACCTTAACCTTTTGGCTAGTCTTCCAGTTAGAACTCTGTGACTTTTTCTGTTATAATTTCAACTTGGGGAAAGTTATTTTGTTACTATTTAACCTTCCTACAGAATTTTTCATACAGAACTTTTTTGTTTTTAATCACAGTAATGTTTGTTATAAAGTCTTTTATAATCCCTGATGGAAGTGAATTTGTTGTATATTTTAGGATACAAGGAATAGTATTAGTGAATTGGCAAGAAGGAATTAGGCCTCTTTCGAACTGTGTATTTTGTCACATTAAATTGAATTTTAAATAACATCACGTAAGCAAAACAAAAGCAGAAGTAAATTTATTAATCTATTAAAATGACACTTTGTGCATGAAGTGTGCTCTGGCTGTCAGAGGCAAAGGATCTTTGCAAAACCGCTGCCCTGTTGGGTGTTTATTTTAAACGGGAGCGTTTGCCAACCAGTTCTCCTGCGTTTCTGTGGGATGCTTTGACTCTGCCTTTTGCACTCCTATTTATTAGTGCTTCTTGTGCGTTCATTGACCGCAATCCACCATTCTTTGCTTTCTCCTCCTGTTTCCACTTTCCTAAGAGTATCTACGAGGGAAACTTTGGGTGTGGCTACTTAAAAGAGAGGCGAGCGTCGGGACTAGTGTTTTGTGAAAATACTACCTCAGTCTATAGAGCACTATTTGTGAGTTCTCCAGTGTTCTTTCTTCCTTTTGTTTTAATGGAGACTGCTAGAATGTGGGCTGGGACTTCTAACACCATCTACTCGGTGGTGGAATGGTGTGGCATGCGTTTTTAACTTTCTTGCATGATTTCAGTTACTGTGTGTGTGTTTCTTTTGTGCTTGTTTTGTAAAAGTAACACTGCTGTAACCAACTTTGGTGACTACATCTGATGATGAGATGAACAAACCTGGTGAGTCATGAAGAAGCCTTATGTTCCTAAGCTGCTACCGACCCATAAAAAAAAGATAAAAATTCTGAGGAAAAAATGAAGCCATAATGATTAAAACTGATTTTCGTGTGGTTCATCTCAATGTGAGATGTAAATATTTATTTGCAAGCTTTCAGAAAACTTCCTTAAATCTACTTTTCCTCCTGACGAAACACAGAAGTGTCAGAATGTGGTTTTCCTGAAAGGTGCCAACTGTGCCCGAAGGGATGGTCAGTGAAGACAGAAGTCCACCTGTTACCCTGGAAACTTACCTTCTCCCTCACTTTTTAACCAGTGCTCCTAAGGGAGAAAAAAATATATTGAGTTTATGACTCAGCTTCTCTTAAGGAACTTGAAAGAATTTCCAGGAGCGGATAATTGAGCATTTCTAACCCTTATTTGGGAAGCTGATTCTGATCTCATTATGTCTGTTTCCTGGGGTCTTGCTCTGGGGCCTTGATTCCTGGTACTGTTCTTGATGCTTTTAGCAGGTAGTGATTTTTACTTGCTTTGAGGTCAGAGAAGGTCATCAGTGGCTTAGTCATTAGTCTAGAAAGTTACTATTTCTAGACTGATTTAATCAGTAACTACTGAGATCCTTAAAGTTCTTTGGCCTTTGAATCTAATAGTGGTAGTGCTTTGCATTTTTGAAGAGTTTTCATTTCTATTTCCATGTGCATTTTCAGTTTATTCTTATCTAAAAAAGAAGGGGGGCAAAACTTGAAGAATAGGTATTTTGTCCCATTTTATAGCTGAGGGAAATCAAGACCCTGAAGGGTTTGGTGAGCTGTTGAGAGTCACGTAGGTAGGAGATGGTAACCACGGTCTCCTCACTCTTTGCTTGTTCCTCTTAAAGACATTTTAAAAGTCAGAATGAGGTCACTGCTGCCTATTGCAACCGTTCTCCGTCACTTTTTCATACAATGCCTTTCTGTTTCGGGTGTTTCTTAGCGGCAAGTTGTACCGTACGCCGTGTCTGTAGACAGCAGAATGCCTCTGCCGCGCAAACTCTGTTGGTCTGCGGTAGCTTCCCTAAGTTACCTTTTCTCATTCTGTAACTGCTTTTTTTAAAGGAAATATTTCTGACCTTGTGTCAGGATTTTTTAATTGCTTTATAATATTTAGCTAAGACATTGCTAGGTTATCAAAACTACCTTTCCTCCCGCATTATCAAAATCATATACTAGTACTGCTCAATGATTCAAATATAGGCATCACTAAAATGTTTTATAAAATAAATTTGAACGGATTTGATTACCTTTTTTCTTTTTTAACCCATTGGTTTTCAGTGTGAAGTTAAATCATTGCTTTCTGTTTTCCCCCAAAGGCCTGAGACCGTTGGTATTTCTAATAAAGGCCAGGCACAATGGACTCTTAGCTTCTACCTACTCCAACCCTATGTGTGCATTACCACCAGGGAGGCCATCTGTAAACGCTTAGCACTACGGGACTTTCTCCCGTACTGGAAACAGCCCCTTGACAATGTAGACTGTCAGCACTTTGCCCTCCTTCTTTTGATCAAATTTTGGGCTGAATTTGAAACTGGAACGCTCAGGGTGTTCTCTGGCTCCCAGTGGCTAAGCAGCTTTACAACCTGAGATTTACACAATAGCCTACATTTGCTGAGCACCTTCCACGGTCTCTAGCTGTATGCCTCATTTAGTCTCAGACCCTCATGATCACCTTTCAAATAAGGAAACTAAGACAACACATAGACTGTGAGGGACTGAGGTTGGAGACCCCAGATCACAGCTGGTCAGTAGCAGAGCTGGAATTTGAACTCCGCTGTCTACTCCATCCTAGTTTAAAGTGAATTCATTATCACTTCAAGTTTGTAAGTTCACAGAGCTGTCCATGGAGTTTATCTAAGATGAGTGTTCACACTGTCGCCTACTTTATACATAAAAATGCTAGCTATATAATGTGAAGACCATTGGGTTTGATGATGCTAGGTGCCATCTCACTTTTTAAAAGTACAGGTGGCATTACTTTAAAATCTTTAAAAACAAAGCGGGGGCACCCAGCTGACTTAGTTGGGAGCACATGCAAGTCTTAATCTCGGGGTTGTGAGTTAAAGTCCCACACTGGGTGTAGAGACTACTTAAAAACAAAAGTCTTTAAAAAATACAGGTAGCTGTTACTGCTTCCACTTATGGGAAACAGCCCAAGGGTGGGAGGTGCAGTAACATCCAGGGCTCACAGTGGGCTTGTATGAGTGCACCAGTGTGATCTGGCCTGTCTCTCCTTCAAGCCTGTGCAGCTTCCCACGATCTCACAGTGCTCCTCTAGCACCCTGACCTGCACCACGGCCTCTCTCGTGTTGCTTTCACTGATGCATGTCAGAATAATATGTGCACTTAGCCTAGATTACATCTATCCAAAGTGAGCTTCAGAAAAGGTTCTTATGACACCTGAAGATTGTCAGTCCTCACACCTCAGCGCAGTGGTCCCAGCCTCACCTGTCCAGGCTCCTGCTAGAGTCCAGTCTGGTGGGTGCCGTATTTTTGAAGCTCCGCAGGCCACCTCAGTGATCTGGCCTTTATGTCACATTAATTCCTTTTGGCCAAATGTTTTTATCTTCTCATCTGGAGCAGCCTGCCATGGCCACAGGAGGCAGGGAAGCTAGTTGTCCATCTTTCTTCGTTATGAAATCTGCTGTTTAATGAAAACATAATAAAAGCAGTTTGTCATATGAAGGTAATTACAACTAACATGATAAAATCTTTAATCTTAAATGTTAGTCCTGGAAGAAGCTTGTGAAACAACTCAGTCTTGCCCTCTTGAAGGCAAGAAAGTAATGAATTTTTTTAAAAGTCAATAAAAGTAGAACATAAAACCCATAATAATAGAACTTTAAAGCCAGGACAGACTTTTGAAATGATGTGATCAGCTTCTGCATTTGATGCTTGGAAGAGAATGGGAGTGAAGTAGAGAAGGCCCACCCCTGCTGTGGTCTTGCACAAAGAAGGTAAATTTCAGAAGGAAGTAAAATAGCATCTGCTAGGCTAGGGTATGAGCTGACTTGAGAGCAATTTGGGCATATAGAGCCCATTCGTTTGTAGTTTAGGTAAAGCCTGTATTGTATATATGGTTGATATTTTAGGGGTTTATTCAAGTAAAGGATAGTAAATAGAACCCTTTCTTAAAGTGTCACTCCTGGGTTTTTCATATCTCAAAGACAAGAGGGCTGGGAGTATAAAAAGAACAGTAATCCTAAAGGATCGTAGTAATCCTAGAGGAAATGTGTTTTGATATTTATAAAGGCTTATTCTAAGATAAAATCTTGGGCATAGAGAATTTTATGTGCTAAAAATGAGTTCTACTGGTTTTTTGTGTCATTCTTGTTGGTGATTTTCATTTAAAGATTTTTTCGTTCTCATAAATTTTCGTGTCATTAACCTTACATAAACTCCTCATTGCATGTTTTATTAACCCTTGGTATATTCATTTTCTTCTGACTTGAAAGAGTAACCCATTAGAATTTAACCCTGATGTCTTGAAGAAGTCTGCAGTTCAGAAAGCTTTAAAGGTAAACTAATAGCTTCCCTTTGAAAAGTTAATTGAAACATATTGAAAGAGATGATGCTTTTTAATTTTCGTGGGTCTATTGACAAATTGCCTCCCTACTAATGTAGTAATCAGTTGTCTGGTTAGAGGAATCCTTTTTGTTACCCAAGAATTAGTAGTTAGAAGAATTTGTCAAGTTTGAAGATAAATTTTATAAAGTACCAATGTGATAAATTAGACTTCTGTCCTATTGGCCTTAGGCAGCAGTATCTAAGATGGTTTTAAATCATCTGCATTTTAATTGGATTTGAATTTGTGAAAATGGTGAAATAGAAGGTTTATTTAAAAACTTAACCAGTTTCTAGATTATGATTTCCAGACATTTCTTCCTTGTGCACTGTGACTATCCATTTAGAAATCACCTCTTCCAATATGCTGAGTTAGGGCTGTTTCTTAGTCGGTGACCTCATGGCTTTTGGTGCTGCTGGGTTTGGGTGACAGATCTTTCGAGAAGCTTTAAATTTCATTAAATGAGGTATATTGAAAACTAAGCTCCACTCCCTAAAACAACATGAACATGTATTTTCTGGCTAAATTGTTAACTTTTCCATGACTTACAGTGTTTTTTTATTTTTTCTCTGATTTCTTTGAACATTTTAGGCTTAAATATTTGGGGAGGGGTGGATTAAATGTTAATTGTGTTAAGAAAATTCTATCCAAAGGGATCAGGAATGGTTCTTTATCAGCTTCATATAGGAAAATAAGTTCAATTTTAAAAGTGAGGAAGACAAACAGCGTCTGCTTTCTGACCTAATACTTATTAAGCCCTTACCTACCCTGAGATGAAGTGTGGCCTACCAGTGATTTACTCCTTTGCAGTACTAGTTAGCACGGCAGTTGAAATAACTGCTCCCAGAACACTGGAAGGAATTAGATCAGCAGTCTCTCCTCACCATTTCTTTGATATCTGAGGGTCATTAACCAGCAAGACATTATGGTTGGCATGAAGGCAGATTGGGTTTGGACTGCAGTCTGGCCTACTCATCCGTGTGTGCTACAGCAAGATGTTCAGCCCTCGGTTACTTACAGACTGGAAGTGATACGGTCTTTTTTGGGGTATCCGTAAATAAGATCATGCATGTAAAAGAGCTCAGTGTAGCTATTAGTTGTTATGACATCATTCCATTTAAACCTGGCTTTTTTGCTATTGTGTCCATTTTTTAGACATGAAAACCAAGGTGCAAATAGATGAAATATGTAGGTCTCAATAATCATTTGCAAACAGCTGAAATTTAATTCGAGACAGTCTAACTTAAAAACTCGTATTTCTGGGGTGCCTGGCTGGCTCAGTCAGTAGAGCATGTGACTCTTAATCACAGGGTTGTGAGTTCAAGCCCCACGTTGGGCATGGAGACTACTTAAAATAAAATGTTTAAAAAAATAAAAACTCATATTTTCATTTTATTTATATATCTGACTTGTGCTCATGCATTTTGAATATTGCATCATGGTAGAAGACTTAGTGATTTTACCTTATTTCATGAAATCTAAAACATCATTTAAAAATACACCATTATTTTATGTACCACAAGAAAGAAAAGTTCCTATTAAGGCTTGATAGTGTTTATGTTTATTGGAAGAATTTTTAGGCTTAGGATAAATACAGATTTTTATTATGTCACACACAACAAAAGGAAAATGGAAGCAAAATAAATCAGTTAAAGCAAGAACAACTATCTCACAATTGGGACCTGCATAAAAACAGGTACATAAAGTTACCAACTGTAAGTTTCATTCTGTTTTCAAGGGATGTTAGAAAGTTAAAAAAAAAAAAAAAAGTGTGTCTCAGAATTGATAAGGTACAGTAACTCTAGGAACGGATGGCTACTTTTTCAGAGATGAAGTAACTTACATTAGCCAAGAAGCAGTTTTTGTATCAATGCAGTTGCTGTATCAGAAGCCACTGTAGCCTAAGACAGTTTTACTTCCCTGGAATGTAATAGAATCCTGGCCCATAGTGCTGCCATTCAGCTCTGCCGTTCAGTTCCTCCAGCCAAAGTAGCATCATCGCAAAGGGAGGATGCCCCTCCTTGAAGGCCAGACTGTTACCTGGCCACACCCAACTGCAAGGGAAGTTCAGAAACAGAATTTTCATGTACAGAGGACTTGTGCTCAGGTGGAACTCCGGGCTTCCATTATTAAAGGAAGGATTTAGGGGAAAAGTTAGTATTCTCTGCCATAGTAGTCTATAGCCTTGGGTATTTTTTTTAACAATATTTATTTCATTTTGCAGAATTTATTCTCATCAAAAAGATGAACCAGAAAATAAATTACCACAGTATGTTTGGGCCAGTAATATTTTATTCTGATAATCATATGAATTTGATGCCTACTTCTGTCATTGCTGCAGTGTTGAGGATTGACTCTGAAATTGTTTAACTAAAAAATACTTTTGTGACCTAATAAATTCCCACTAACAGATATTTAACTGCATCTTCTTGTGGGGCTAAGTTATAAATAAACCTCATGTCCCATATATGTTGTGTTTTATGATGTTCTATCACCTGTCTGCTAAAGTATGCTTCTTACCATTTTTTTCTTATTCCTGAATTTTTCTCATATTTATATGTACTTAATTTAATGCAATTCTAGATTGATGTTTATTCTTCCAGTCAGAATTACTTAGGAGCTGGTAAGCAAGATTTGATATCTGATAGCTACATGTTTGCACAGAATGTACTAAGTTAAAAACATGAAGACATCTCTCATACTTTGTAGTATTTTTATTATTTCAACCAGCGGACTGTTCTGAATTGTACATTTCTCCGTTTGCCCTTCCTCATGCTTTTCTGTTTCCATTCGCTGCACTTATCTTCTTATGCGAGTAAGATAAATTTTGAGAGCTGGAATTAGCATTAAAGATTTTTGGAAGATTTCATTTTTCCAAAGTAACTTGCTTTAAAAATAAAAGACCTTAGCATTTAAAAGTCATATACAAACGGGAATTTTCTTAATTTATCTCATGGTAGATAACAATTTTGCTTTCGGATATGCTCAGCAATTATTTTCCGATTAAATTCTTCCCAGATATTCCCTGTAACTGAAGTATCAGAAATAAATAAAAATTATTATTAATATGAGCCAATAATCTCCTTTTTAGTAAGCCCCATTTCAAGATGTGTATGCTTACTTATTTTGTCTGGTTTTGTTTTTGGATAGTCAGGGAAGAAAATAAACAGCAATCCAAACCCTCTTGTCCAGATGTCAGTTGGACACAAGGCCCAGGAGAGCAAGGTAAGATTCTCACTAGTTTCCTGTGATGTCACTGTCGCCGGTTTTAGATGCGAACAGTCAGCTGGCTGATGTTATAGGTTTGAGATCATTGATTTCCATATCTTTCTCTTGTTTTCTCAAATCAGGCAACTCATAGATAGCCATACTTCTTTATTGGGTTAACAAATATATTGTTCATTTTTAAAAATAACACTAAAAAATATAATATGCTTTTTGCTTGATTTCATGGATAAATGACATGGGATAAATTTCTAAGTTTCCTTTGAAAGCTCTGTAAATATGTTGTTTGAAAGATAACCAACAGTCCTTGAAATTCAATAAACACAATTCTATTCAAGAATTGAGAGGCATTACTGTTGCTGTAACGTCTTCCGCTTTCTTAATATAAGAAAAGCATTTCAGGAATTATTTAAAGTTATAGGCCATTGCTCACTTTTAAATGTTCACAGTTTAGGGAGCTTCGTGACTTACCAGCATTATGTAGAGGAAGAGGTAGAACAGAGGGCAGACAGAGCAGATGAGGTCTTGTCATTGGGGTGGGCATACAGTTGGAATTTCCTAACAGTTAATTTCCCTGACCCACTTTGGACCATCTCCATCTTTGAACACTTTCACAATTAATATATAATAGCACATGCTCAGTAAATAAATGTCTTGGAATTTAATTAAAGTCATCCTAAGCTTCCAAACACAGTAAATGAATAAACAAAGTCTTGGTAGCTCTTTTCCACATAAAATATCACAGAGCTGATATTTGGTCATTTCTTTCAGATTCGATACAAAACCAATGAACCTGTGTGGGAGGAAAACTTCACCTTCTTCATTCACAATCCCAAGCGCCAGGACCTTGAAGTTGAGGTATTTTATTTGCATTTTTTAATAGAATTGTAGAAATATAACCAACATACAAGTCACTGCACAGATGTAAAGAGTATAATTTATGGGACTCATCATCATAATCGATAAATCTTTGTCAGACTTACCCCTAAGTATTTCATGCCTTTTGACATGTAATTTTTTTTCAATTTTCAACTTTTGATGCTTGTTTCTAGTATCTAGAAATGCAGCTGACTTTTGTATATTGATATTGTACTTGGTTATTCTCAGCTTTTTATGGATACTTTAGGATTGCCTTCTATATGGCAGTCACGTTTTCTGCTAATGATGTCACTTCTACTTCTGTGTTTCCAGTCTGGGTACCTTTCACTTCCTTTTCTTGCCTTGTTACCCTGCCGTGGCCCTCCCACCTCTGGAGTGAGTAGACATCTTCGCCTCCTTCCCAATCTTAAGGGGAGAGCCTCAGGATTTCACCATTAAGTCTGTTGTTTTCAGAAGTTTTCTTCTACTCCAGCTACTAACTAGTTTGCTCAGTGTTTTTTTCATGAATGTATGTTGAATTTTCTCAAAAGCTTTTCTAAAGCTATTGAGATGATCATACAGCTTTTTTTTTTTTTATGTTTGTAAATACGGTAAAATATATTGTTGATTTTCAAATGTTAAACCTTGCAAACCTTTATTTGGGGATAAACTCCACTTGGTCATGATGAGGTATCCTTTTTATGTATTCAATTTAACTTGCTGAAATTTTGTGATGAATTTTTGTATCTTAGTCATGAAGGATACTATCTATAAATTTGTTTTCCTATAATGCTAGTTTTTGTATCAGGGTAATGCTGTCCTCATAGAACAATTTGGTCAGTGTTCTCTCCTGGGTATTTTTCTAGAAGAGTTTGTGTAGAATTGGGTTTTTTCCTCACGTGCTTGGAGAATTCCACCAGTGAAGCCATCCTGGCCTGTAGTTTTATAAGAAGGCATTTAAATACAAAATAATTTCCAATAATATAGATCTGTCTAGGTTATCTATTTTTTCTTGATGATTTTTTTTATTTATGCCTTTCAAGGAATTCATCCATTTCATCTAAATTGTTGAATTTCTTGGCACAACATTATTCAGAATATCCCTTTAATGTCCCAGGAAGATGTCCCCTTTCTTGTTCCTGATATTGGTAATTTTCCTGTTCCCTCTATTTCCCCTGATCAGTGTGGCAAAAGGTTTATCAGTTTTATTTTCTTAAAGGACTGTCTTGCATTGTTTCTGATGAAAAGTCTGCTGTTGTTAAAGTTTAGAAAATTTTTGGCCAGTACTTCCTCAGATTTTTCCCTGCCTCAAGTGTCTCTTCTGTTGTCAATCCCATCCTGTGTGTTTTTCATCTCAGACATATTTTTCATCTTAGAAGTAAACATTTGGATCTTTTTCTCTTCCGTGTCTTTCCTGTACCTTCTCGTGTTTAGTGTGTGAGAGTCTTTGGTGCCTTGTTACTCATTCTGTCATCTGTATAATTGCTGGATCTACTTCTACAAATTACTTTCCCTCATTTTGGGTCATATATTCCTGCTGCTTTGGTTGCCTGGTCATTTTTCATTGTGAATTTTACATTATTGAGTGCTGGGTTTTTGTATTCCTTCAAATATTTTGGAGCTTTGTTCTCATTTGCAAGTAAGTAACTTGGACACTGAGCCTTTCAAGGTTTGATTTAAGTTTTGTTAGGCAGGCCTGACAGCCTTTAATCTTGGGATCCTGTGGCCTTGCTAATCTGAGCCCTAATGTTATGAGATTTCTCATCCCTGTTTGGAATGGATACTGTCTGCAGCCCTTTGTGCTCTGGGAATTGTCCCCTGCTCCTCCTGGGGCATCTTTCCTGGCCTCAGGTAGTTTGCTCCCTTGTGTGCTGATTGGCTGAAGATGAGGGGTCTTCAGAGGCCTCCAGCTCTCTCTGGAACCTCCTGCTCCCTGATTTCTTCACCCTTCTTCACTCAGGGCAACCACTCACATCTCTCTGGGGTCCTCATGCCAGAACCATGGCCTGGACACCATCTAGGCAGGAAATAGTTGTCAGGCTCATCTCACTTGGTTTCCATGCTCTCAGGGCACTCCTGTGTCCAGTGTCTCACGTTGTCCAGCCTAGAACCCATCATCCCAAACGTTTTGTCTGGTTCTTAAGCTAACATGGGTGATAAATTTAGGTCTGGCTACTACTCATCGTGGCCAGAAGTAGAAGTCCTCTGCGTGTTTGAACATATATAATATATATAAATTATATACTTGGGAGGAATCCGAGCTTCCTGAATGTACGCCTGTTACTCTCAGTGGTCATATATTCTGCCCTCCTGTCACATTAGCTTAGCTTCAAGGAAAGCGCCAAGTGGATCTCACAGCTTGTGTGCTCATTCCCGTTGCCGGCATACTAAACATACCAGTCTAAACAATCCTAATTCCCCCCCCCCCCCTTTTTTTGGTTATGTCCTATTTCCCAGCATTCAGTCTTTGAGAATTTTAAGGGCTTTCATTTTCTGTTTGGCTTGTACAACTCTGACTTCGTTCCCCAGCCTCTTGAGATCGTGAGGTCTGAGAGGGCATGTCCTGCAGTGGGGTTAGGGTTAGCTCCTTGACTGTCGGTCATGCCCAGCCTGGTCCATTATCCTGTGTTTGCTGTTTTATATTTCTACATTCTGTTTTATACGGAATATATATGTTTAGCTAATTGTTGTATTTTGTATTTCTCTAGCTAATTTTTTCTTCATAAATCGTACTGTTTTTCAAATAATTAAAAGATCTTCAATTTTATTATTTTTTTAAGATTTTATTTATTTAAGGGACTCCTGGGTGGCTCAGTTGGTTAAGTGTCTTGCCTTCAGCTCAGGTCATGATCTCAGGGTCCTGGGATGAAGCCCCACAGCTGGCTCCTTGCTCAGCAGAGAGCCTGCTTCTCCCTCTCCCTCAGCTGCTCCCCCCTGCTTGTGCTCTCTGTCAAATAAATAAATGAAATCTTTTTAAAAGATAAAAGGCACTTAGAAATGTTTTTCTCCATAAACGAGTATCACCAGTAGAAACTTGATAGACGCATCACCATGAATGTGTATTGTCACCATTTTCACAGAATTTAAGATGTGTCTTCCTA
The DNA here is from genome assembly GCF_011800145.1 of Mirounga leonina. NCBI lineage: Eukaryota > Metazoa > Chordata > Mammalia > Carnivora > Phocidae > Mirounga > Mirounga leonina. The sequence continues at coordinate 465,282 of NW_023270664.1, forward strand.
ATCTTCAGATCTGTGTAGACTGCTGCCTCTCAACTCAGGGTTCTAATGGATTCCTAAAACACAGTGTTCCTTTTGTGCTCATTATAACTGTGTGGTGAGGAATTAACAGGCACATGGGGCTTGAACACACCGTAACCTCACTCATCACAGTTCTGAGGGTGTCCATTGTGTCAGTCATTTATGAGAACCCTACCCAGAGATGGCGGAAGTGCTTTTTTTTAAAGACTGGATTTTGGACATTTAAATGCTTTCTGTCTTTTTTTTTTGAAGATTTTATTTATTCATTTGAGACACGGGGGGGGGGGGCATGAGCGGGGGGAGAGACAGAGGGAGAGGGAGAAGCAGGCTCCCCGCTGAGCCAGGAGCCTGACGTGGGGCTCGATCCCAGGACCCTGGGATCATGACCTGAGCCGAAGGCAGACGCTTAATGACTGAGCCACCCAGGTGCCCCTGCTTTCTGTCTTTACCTTCAGAGCTAAGTGTGTTCTGTCATGTGTCCCTCAGGTCAAAGATGAACAGCATCAGTGTTCCCTGGGGCATCTGAAGATCCCTCTCAGTCAGCTGCTCACCAGCGATGACATGACCATGAACCAGCGATTCCAGCTCAGTAATTCAGGTCCCAACAGCACTCTGAAGATGAAGATCGCCCTCAGGGTACTGTGCTCAGCAGGGTCTGCTGCACGTGCAGGAGTGGACAGGGAGACAGGCAGCACTGCCAACGCTCGCGGGCCCTGCCCCAGCGTGTGGCGGAGGGCACGGGGCACTCACCTGGGGAGCGAGGAAACCACTGCTGACGGTTTCCAGGTGCCTAAGGGAGAGCTGATTGAGGCCTGGACCCAGACCTCTGCCCAAGCTGGTATTTCCAGATTGCTTGAGCAGGCCAAATTAAATTTTCAAAGGTCATTCAGGAGAGAAAATTTAATAAAATTCTACAAGGTGGTAGAAATTAGAAACAAAAATTTTTTTGTCTAAAATAGACAATGATTCTTGTGAGTGTCTAAGGAATGTTCAAAATAAAGTTGGCAAACATGAAAAATGCTAAAACTCACTGACTTTTAAAATGCAAATTAAAAAGAACCCACTTTTTAAAAAATTAAAGCAGACTTAGTGGAGGGTGCAGTGTACATGGTCTCTTTGCACTTGGTCCCAATTCTGGGGATCGGCACAGTTTCTCCAGAAAGGCCTGCAGTGTCTCCAGGCCATAAGCGATAGGGCCCCTTGAACCAAGAACCCTTTCTCTGCAAATCTGACTTTCAGGAGGAAGACACAATGCAGACCACGAACATGAAGATGTTTTCTGCAGCTTTATTTTATAAAAGCGGGAAAAGGTGACACTGATACAGGAACCCCAGGGTGCAGGGTTTGTGAGTGCAGGCTCTGCTCAGTGGAGTATTGCACACCCGGACACTACAGATGAAAGCCAGCAAAGCAAAGGGTCCGCGTGCTCACACAGGCCAGGGAGCGCGAGGCCTGCTCCCGCATGGAGGCTGCTCTGTGTGGTGGCCCCCCGGAGAGGGTGTCCTCGCCTCTCATCCGTGCTCAGGGGCACTCGGCTCAGGCTCACCCAGCAGTGACTGCACCCCACAACTGTGCAGGAATGCGTGCAAATGGAGGAGGCTGAAGAGAGCACACAGATGTGACGTTCACATCGTGGAAGTGATACTTTGATTCATTAGACTTTGCTTTTTCTAAACTGACTGTAATATGGCGTTATTTTAATAATAGAGTAGCTGGACATACACTAGACTGTTTATAATGTTTTGTGCCGACTTTTAAAGAAGCATTTGCAAATGAATAAATCTGAAGCCATTCGGGTAGCAGGCTGTTCTAGCGTCCCTGATCTTAACTTCATGTTTATTTCCACCCCTAGGTACTCCAACTCGAAAAGCAAGAAAGGTCTCCAGACCACCAACACTCAGCTCAAGTAAAGCGACCCTCTATTTCTAAGGAGGGGAGGAAAATATCGGTGAGATCTCAGATGTCTGCATCTCCAGGCTCCAGTGACAGCAACACAGCCCCGTGCACGCCAGTCATTGGGAGTGGCGATAAGCCTGGCGTGGAAGAGAGAGCCCAGCCTGTGGAGGCCAGCCCCCAGGGGCCACGAGACCTGGGCAGAAGCTCCTCCAGCCTTCAGGCCAGTGCCACCTGCTCGCCCAGCCATGTCTCCGTCAAGGAGCCCACCCCAAGCATAGCCTCAGACGTATCACTGCCCATCGCCACCCAGGAGCTTCGGCAGAGACTGCGGCAGCTAGAGAAGTAACTAGACGTCCCATCCCCTTTGTTCTTGTCAAACCAGAGCACACACCCTTCATGCTGTAGGGAGGGAACATCATCTTAAGTTAGCTAAAAGAACTTCACGTGGCTTTGGCCTTTTGCTCACTGAGTCTTTGACTTTGAAAATAAACCTGCCGTTTTCTAGGACCCAATATTTGGCTCATTTGAGGATCAGGAAGCAGTGGGGTAACAGGTTCCATGAATAGGAAAGGGTCTGAAGCCGTGGTGTGGCTGTCCTCAGACCAGGAAGGCAGGATCTAGATCTGATGTGTGCTCTCAGCACAGCGATTGTGTCTGGGCTCTAAGAACAGGTCCTGTGTGCTCAGCGTTACGACCACTGGCCGTTGTTGTCTAGTGTTCAGATTCAAGATGTGCCCCAGGGTTCTTGAGAGAAGGAGGAAAACAGCTTACAGTTACCACAAGCTTCAGATGTTAGCCTTTTCCTCCCAGCGGAAGGAGTAAACTTGCCCTTTGAAGCCATTCTTCCTGTCTGTTGTTCTCAGAGGTGTGTTGAGGAATCGGAAGTGGAGGCAGAGATGAAATGAGTGCTCCTGGGGGTAGAGGAAGCATGCAGGTCTGTGACCCACACTCAGCACGCTTTTTTCCTCCGTACCTTCTCACGTCCACTATTTTGGAAAAAAGAAGCCAGTCCCTTCCTGCAATTTTAAATACGAAAGTACTTTTTATCAGGAGCCAAATCTGGGGAGTAGCTGGGATGATCTTGGGGGACGTTGCGCTGGGGAAGCCGTTGGTGGCCTTGGGAGTCTGTGCTTCAACCCCGAGAGAGAGCGAGCGAGGGCTAGTGTTTTGTCAGAGAGGCTGCCAGTAAAAATCAGAGCAAGCAACGTGTGGGGCTTTGAGAAAGCATACGTAGGTTTGGGTAGTGACGGAATTGATGTTTGTAATTAGGAGACCTCCGAGTCTCATCAGTTCTGAATGACTAACTTATGTTGGAGCCTCATTTGAAATGTGGGTTCAGCTGGTTGATTAAGAGTCCGAAGTTCAAATTTTGTTCAAGTCCATGGGTAATTTGGTTCCTTCTTGTGCCAGTGACGCACAGGCCTTCAGTTCTGAGGAGAGCCGTAATTTTCTGCTTTGCTTCCCCAGTGGGACAACCCTGGGGCAGTCGCCCCTGGGGCAGATCCAGCTGACCATCCGGCACAGCTCACAGAGAAACAAGCTCGTGGTGGTGGTACACTCCTGCAGGTGAGCTGGGCACCCTGGGGCCCCAGGGTAGCCATTACATGGGGAACAAAATACTGAATTCTAGCCTCACCAAATAGACGAATTTATTTCATCTTTAAAGAACAAAGTCATGAGGTTGTACTGTAATCCTAGTATTCAGTGGTGTATTCTTGCTTTGTTCTCGACATTGTTTCATAAGTATCTTCTATTCATAACCATTTTGGTTGCTTTGTAATACACTCTTCAGCTGCCATCCTGGATGTTTAGATTGCCCACGTGTAACATAGTAACGAACATATCTTTCTTTTTTCTTGAAGTGTCTCTTTGGGATTAAATTTCCAGGAGTAAGTTTGTATCAATTCAAAGGATCCAGAAAAGTTTATGGGGTCATGATAGGTATTGCCAATAGTCTTTCAAGCTATTTCTGGAGCATACCAGTTGACATTGGCACCCAAGGGTACAGGTGTGCCTTTCCCACCCTACCCCCCCAATCGAGAACAGTTTATTGTGCAGTGTACTAATTTAGTAAGTGTAACATGAGATGACAGTGTTGCTTTAATTTGTATTAGATTAGTGATGATAGTATGCAGCCAACTAATTATTTCCCATTTAGGTAGAAGTTATATAAAATGCATGACATAAATATTTGGATCTTATAAAAGACTGTTAGAAACATAGGAAGTTAGAATTAGTGACATTTAGAAATACTATATAAATGTAGGGTTCAGTTTTGTACCTGTTTATTGAGCACCTTATGTATTCTTGCTGTGAGGTAATTACTGTCATAGAGGACTCTCACCAGATAATCCCCTAAGTAGATTTTCAGGTTGATCAATAAGTGCATAATTTGAAGTGGTTGCATGTAATTAAATGCTCGACTGTGTTTGGCTCAGACCAGTTGTCCTAGGAGAAGTGCAGCGTGGGCTGCACAAAGGAGGTGAAAGGTTCGGGAGAGTGAAGGACAGAGAGTGGAGTGAGCAGCCTGAGCCGGCACGGAGGAGGGTGTGTGGCCTCGCTGGGGCCTCCCGGAAGGCTGCTTCCCTTGGCTGTAAGGCCGACCATACTCCTCACTGGGAGAAGACAGACAGTAAAGTACTGTGGAAAGATAAACCAGCAGTTTCCATTTTCAAAGCAGAGCAAGGTATCAGAATGTCCCCCAAATACTGGGCTCAAGAAATGGAGGCAGAAGTCGCCTCCGCCAACAAGTGAGCACAGGGCAAAGACAGAAGCACACTTTGCTCCTTTGTGCTTCTCAGTGGTTTAGATAAATGGGAAATTAGAACAGTGAATTTGAACATGACGCTGTCATTTTCCTAGATTCTAATATCTAGTGTTCTCTGGTTTGTGTCATAAGAAATCTCATTGCCTTCTCTGAAGATGGCTCTGACCCCTATGTCCGCATGTATTTGTTACCAGACAAGAGGAGATCAGGAAGGAGAAAAACACACGTGTCAAAGAAAACACTGAACCCCGTGTTTGACCAGAGGTATGGTGTTTACTCCAGTGGGGCGGGGGGAAGGGGGGCAGACTATTGAATCCTCAAATAAGGAAGGCTCGATCAATACTCTTGAATGACTAACACATTCAAACCAGCACTGTTGGGAAGTATCAGTGAAAAACTCCAGATTAGCACCTACAGACTTGTCAGCATAAATAAATAAATACTTTGAACTTCATCTAGAAGCGCTAAACATAGTAATTCCAAATTGTGAACATTGTGGAAGAGAGACTCATGAATGAGGACCTTAAAGAACTTTATTTTATGGGGTTGTATCTATTGATTTTTCTGAGTTATAAGTAAAAACTGAGAATTTAAAATTTTTTCTTCAGATTTTTATTTAAATTCTAGTTAGTGAACATACAATGTAATATTGGTTTCAGGAGTAGAATTCAGTGGTTCATCACTTACGTACAACACCCAGTGCTCAATTTTACATTTTATTTTAAAGAACAGTAATAAACCTATAACATCTTAAAATATGCTTCTGAAAAACTAGTTTCCAAAACAATAAAAAATATATAAATAAATGGCATTATTGTTTAACATTTTTGCAGATCTCTCTAATGGTTTGTCTAAATAAAGGTCCTACTGCTTCTGCTGTCAGTCTGATGTGCTCATCTCTAGAGAGGGTCTCGGGGGCCTCCGGGGGCCTCAGGCCACATTTAAAGAAGCCTCAGTCTGTGCAAACTGGGTACCTTACATTACAGTCTCTGTAGCTAAAAATCCACCAGCATTTTGGGAAATAATATTAAGTCAGATGGTGTCAAAGTAACTGTCACTTGTGTTTACGTTTATCTTTAAAGGGACTGGTCGTTTTATCATAACTTCATGCCAACAACTCTGTCTAAACCAAGGTCATAAGCTGACGGGTGTGCACCACATCCTGGTGTGGGTGTGTTTTGACAGTGTTCTCACTTAGCCCCCAGCATTTAAGGATTCAGAGACCCCACCTGTAAGTCTGGGTTTCTAGCTGCTCCAGCTCCATGGAAAGGCTGGCCGCATTCCAGCCACGTCCCTGCAGGGCCTCAGGCTCTCTGTCCTCTGGTTTACCAGAGACCCTGCCTCACAATGGCCGGACACCGGCCAGGACACCACTTGGTGCCCTGGAGGCATTTTGGTTTGTGGCGTCTGACTTCAGCCATTAAAAAGTGCACTGCAGATCTGTTCACTTCCGTGAGGCTGTGTCACTTAGTTCGTTCACCGAGGCGTTTTATTTAGAGTTCTGTAGTCTTTAGGCCTGGATGAGTGAACTGGTCTGGACCCTCTGCTGTGTCCTACAAACGTACAGTCCCCCGTCCTTATAACTAAATACAACAGCCCTCCCCATGCGTGAGGGAGCCACACGCAAGAGGGCCTTTCCCATATTTAGGGTGCAAGAGTCACCACGTATGTTTGGAAAATAATGGGAAAAAAATGTTTTTGAGTCTTCATGAAATGCCAGATCCAAACACTGAACAGAACTCAACTGTGTAATAAAAAATCAACGTAACATTTGGAACTGTCTCATAAGCAGAAATGTCATTTTTTAGTTACAATAAAATACAATAAAATTATGGGGAAATTTAAGGAAGGTCCTCTTTTTTCCATGTCAGCTTTGATTTCAGTGTTTCATTACCAGAGGTACAGAGGAGAACGTTGGATGTAGCAGTGAAGAACAGTGGCGGCTTCCTGTCCAAAGATAAAGGGCTTCTTGGCAAAGTAAGTTTGAAAAATATCCTTGGTCAGTTCCTATATTTTATAAACATTAAACACTTACCCAAAGTGCATTTTTTTTTTTTAGACCATACTTAAATAAGTGGAAAGGGGTGAACTTCCTCTGTAATTATGCTTATTTATAAAATAGTGGACTATGAAAGACCATGTTGTCTAAAACCTGAGTACCTTTTGAAGATTATTTTTAAGTTTTCATTGTTTTTACATATTCATATTATTGGCATATTACTCATCTAACAAATTAGTGGCTTTATTTCTCTGAATTTATTCTAGTCTTTGTCTAAACTCACATGTAACTCTTGCATAAGATTATATATTCTTTAATATTAAATGTACAAGAGGCCGAGTTGGGGAAGAGGAGTTTTCAGTTATGGATCCAGTTACCGGTGATCCGTCCCATCTGTGCTGCCGTGAATGGCACTTGAGCCAATATCCCTGTAAATTACCTGCACCGATTCTTTTAAAAACTCAGTTTTGAGACTGCTGGATACAGGGTGGACTCTTGGATGTGATCCACTGTATCATTCATGGGGGGTCATCAGGGCCCAAAACACTGACAGAGCCTCAAGATAACAGAGAGGGGGTTCCGTCCTGAGGCAGGAAGAGGTTGGAAAGGCTGGGAGGACTGGGGGCGTGAGCAGGGGCTGCTCCACCCACTGTAACAAATGTTGTTCCACCAACAGGTGTTGGTTGGTCTGGCGTCTGAAGAACTAGCCAAGGGTTGGACCCAGTGGTGAGTGTCCCACCACAGACGAGTCCCGTGTGTTTACTTCACAACACTCTCCCCAGCTGACCTCACGTCTGTCCCCCTCTCCCTGTGCACCCCTAGGTACGACCTCACAGAAGATGGCACAAGACCACACGTGATGACGTAGTCCATGCCGGGTGCGAGGAGCCCGCCCCAGTGTCCCCACTCACACTGTGTGCTCAGAGCACACCATCCCGCACATGTACCAACACTGTTTTTATAATTTCAGTGTATTTAGTTATATAAATCTTCATAGTTTTATAAACCATGTTGACGTTTTAGGCATATTTGGCCAATATTATCATTAGATTTTGTATGTTTAATTTTCTGTAGTATTTCACCAGTTATAGTGTGTGGTAAGGTAGCAGTTAATTACCGTGTCACGTAAAGGTGTGTGTCAGTTACATCCAGTAGGAAGCAGATGTGTGTATATGCTTTACCGTTGCCTTGTTTTGTACACACTGAGGTACACTATGCCATGTAAATAGACTATTTTTTATAATCTCTACATGCTGGTTTGAATTCTGAAGAAAATGGATTAAGGAAATATATTTTTTTCTTCTAAAATGTATTAAATTCTTACGACAGATAATCATTTTGTCTTTGCAGGGTAAAGTTCTCAGTGACCAATTTTATGGTGTTTCTTTTTTTAAAAAAGGCTGAAAGTTTAAATATTAGTATTCTTCTGCCCATCATGAATGACGGAAGTATTCAAAATATTACCAGTTTCATAAATATAAAGATGTATTATTGAGAGTTAGTTGAAGTGCTTATAAGGAAAAGTGTGTAACTGAGTAATACAAAATACTAAGAGCATTGTCATGATTCATAAATCATGATGCACTAATTTGAACTTTCTTATGTAAAATGAAATGTCTTAAGTTTATTTTTAATTGCTTGATATAACTTACTCATGAAGTAGTACACAGATACACAGTTATACTTCCTAAAATATAATACAAATTTCCAGTGTTAGCACTTAGGCTATTGTGAAACCATCGGTCATGAGCTTTGTTAATTTTCAGTGTTTTCCCAGCCTGTGAAGACAGGCTCACACGGTCACCATAAGGTTTGTGGGGTAGATCTGGTAAGTAGGTAGGAGGTTGTTTTAAAAACCAACGGCTCGTTCATTCATCCGTCGGTGCGACATCATCCATCGGACCCTGTGCGCGAGGCCGGGGGTTCCAGCACGGCGGCTGTTGACTTTAAATAACCATTTCCTGAGTCTCTTCACTTTACGCCGTGACTGACCTCAGTACTGGGATATGGTGATACCGTTTTTATTTTGGAATACTTGTTTTCTTCTTGGATTATTGCAGCATGTTTTAGGTCCTCGAGGCCCAGGCCTCTGGGGGGATGAGGCTCTGCATCAGTGTCGGCTGCGCATGTGTCTGAGAAGCGTGTGACGCGGACAACTTCTCAGCCGTGAGAACATTCTGTATCACGTATGCAGATGCTGGGGGAATAGAGCTTTACGACTGACTCTGGAGATCGTACCATAAGTCGTCTCGTGGACTCACGGACTGCTCGTGTGACCAAAATACCAAAGTGCCTGTGGTGGACGCTGATTGTTATTCCTGCGCACGTCTGCCTTCCAGCAGATTTCATGTTTGTTTTCATTTACACTTGGAACCGTGGGTTTGTTTATAATGGAGTCTGTAGTTCACAACACATTTCATGTAACCATAAAGACAGTATAATCTCACTGTTTCCTAGTTAATGGAACTTCACTATAAACCATGTCCAATGTACAGGAGGAAGTTTATTAATATATTGATGCACACATAAACATATGCACACAAAAAATTTAACTGTGGTATTTAGTAGCATGATAAAGGCAGGTAACTACTTATTAAATCTAGTTGCCTGCCCATGGTATTAGATTTATTAAAGATTTGTTTTTTTAATTCAGTCTGTTGAAGGGCTTCTGGCATAATCTATAAAAAGAGAACCACTCACTGAAATGCATCATACCAGTAATTTTTTACCAACATCCTGAACATTTGGGTTTTGCAATCATGTGCTCACCAATAGGTACATACTTACTTTATGGAATGCTTTATTTAAGTAATGAGGCAAAATAAGTACAATGAAAGGTAGAAAGCCAGTTGGCAGCATGACACGTGCCTTGTGATACAGGGACTGGGGAGCCTGGAGACAGACCATCTGCAGGTTCTGAGGCCTCTGGCAGCGGGCTTCATTCTGCTTAAGAGGAAAGAAAGAAGGAAAGGGACAATTCTAAAGACATAAAACGTTTCCCGATGTGATCCTGTCTTTTGTGGCAAGAAGAGCATTCAACGAGAAGCTCTTTTACCCTGTGGGGAGGGTTGAGAATTACTGTCGAGGCCAGACCCCAGGATCCTGGTGATGGAGAACACTTGAGTTCTCAAAATGTTCATCACTGGTTCAGTAATAGGTTCATCCAGGAAAAGGGAACATTAACTTTTCTATATTAAGCCAAACCAATGGGAGGAAAATTAAATGAAATTGAATTCTGTTAGTTTATACATGTGGGTTGCCTATCCTGTGCCTTAAAGTATGGAAGTTTGGCGGCATTGTTTTCAAGTTTCAGATCATAGCTGTATTCACTTTATATTCTATACTAGGAGAATTCATTTTGCAGATACGCTTCATCAGGAGGTCAGCCCTTCTCCAAGAACCTAATTAAGCTCAGTGTAGACCAGCGTGTATAAACTCTGGCCGTCACCCACTGCAAATGGAAAACAGAGGGTTTTTTTAAATTACTATGATAGAATGTCCTTTTTGATCAACTAATTTTACATGACAATGCATGTATTTATTCAGTAAACTTTTATGTTCGCTAACTTGTGATTTGTTTTTCCTTTGTCTTTTGAAATGAAGTTTTTAGTGTGGGATCCAGTGATTTGAAAAGGAGATACAGTACATTATTTATCCGTGCTGTGTGTGAATTCTTTCATTTCCAAAAGAACATGAGATCATTGATCCTAGTCCTCTTGTGTCCATCTTTTTAGTCTTCATGCCCAAGGTGGGGCTCAAATCTACAACCCTGAGATCAAGAGTCAGATGCTCTACCAACTGGGCCAGCCAGGTGCCCCTCTCTTGTTCCCATCTTAATTTGACTCCCTTCTGCCTGCTTTAGACTTGGAGTCATGAAAACAGCTCTTATGAAAGACAATCACAAGTAAAAAAAAAAATAGTCTTTGAGGGTCTTTTGTACGTAGAGTTCTGAGAAGTGATGACCCAGAGAAAGGCTGGCTGGACCAGGTGGGAAAGCACTAGGCCGGGCCCTGCTGATGCCCACGGCCACTGCAAACCCGGCCCTTCTGGCTCCTTTACCATCTTCAACCAGACTGTGAATGTGGACAAACACGGGTGTTAGTTCCGGTCCCTGTGTTATTTACTCTGCGTTCTGCTTGATGCCAGTGACACACATGGTCTCCCAGTTTCTTTCTGCAGTACAGACTGCCACGGGGCTGAGACCCGTCAACCCAGTGCCTCCTTGTAAGGCCTCACGGTGTGTCTGTCCGCGTCAGCCAAGGGGTTGGGGATGGACACCTAGACGGTACCCCTGCCTCCCTGTGCCTCTCTCCGTGTGCAGGTACCAGGTCCCTTAGTCCCACCCCGGAATACATCCGCTTGGCTGTCCTCCCGAGTCCCAAGCCACTGCCCTTTCCCTCTGTCAGCTCCTGGCGCCAGCGCTTGGGCCTCCCCGCCCTGCATTCTCCATGCAACAACCAAAGGGATCTTTGAAAACACACCTCTAGGGGCGCCTGGGTGGCTCAGTCCTTAAAGCGTCTGCCTTCGACTCAGGTCGTGATCCCGGGGTCCTGGGATCGAGCCCCACATCGGGTTCCCTGCTCCGCGGGAAGCCTGCTTCTCTCTCTCCCACTCCCCCTGCTTGTGGTCCCTCTCTCTCTGTGTCTCTCTCTGTCAAATAAGTAAATAAAATCTTTAAAAAAAAAAAAAAAGAAAACACACCTCTCTTTACTGCTCTCCATGCTCTTAGAAGAAAAACCAAGAGTGTATCAAGCTGTGAGACCCTTCCAATCCTTCTGCAGTGCCACTCATCCATGATACTTCCTCTCAGTTCCAGAAACTCCCCCCGCCCCTCCTTCCCGCCTCAGTGCCCAACCTGCTCTTCCCCTGACACTGGCCTGGCTAACTCACTGCCCTTCGCTTCTCAGCAGAGTGCATTTCCTCGGCTGTCCCTGACCAGCACTCTCCCTTGTACAAGCTCTCTTAGCACGGTGCTGCTTTCATTAATATACTTAACATAATCACGGTTTTGCTTTATATAAAATCACATCCCAGATGCACTGTAAGCTCCCAAGGGCAGAGATTATGTGGGTGTTATTTAAATCTTTTTCCAGTGGCTTATCACTACTCTTGGCACCCGGTAAACAAATAACTGCTGGATGAATTAGGTCTATAGTTTGGCAGACCTTAACGTTAATTTGTCTCAAGTTCCCATTTAAAGAAAGAGACACCTATTGACAGTTCTTAGTATTTAAATCTAAAGAGAAAGGTACTGATGGACATAAAAAAGAATACTATTGCAACAAAAAGCCAACAATGTTATTATCTGAGAAAGAAAAAATCGAGCACAAACGTGGAAAAGAGCCAGAAGTCTGCCTTTATTTGATGTTATTCTGAAAATCCTGGGCAATACGATATGAAAAAAAGATCAATTTTGTATGGGAGAAGTCATTTTCAAAATACGAGATTGTCTTCCTGTAAAATCTAAGAAAGTGGGGCGCCTGGGTGGCTCAGTTGGTTAGGCAGCCGCCTTCGGCTTGGGTCATAATCCCGGGGTCCTGGGATGGAGCCCCGCGTCGGGCTCCCTGCTCAGTGGGGAGCCTGCTTCTCCCTCTCCCTCCGCCTGCCGCTCTGCCTACTTGTGTGCTTGCTTGCTCGCTCTCTCTCTCGCTTTCTCAAATAAAATCTTAAAAAAACTAAGAAAGTAATCTGAAAACTTAAGTGTTTAGTAAGAGCCCAGTTATTAAACGTACAAATCTCTCTATGTCTCATACACTATTACTAGCTATTAGAAAACATAATGGGGGAGCACCTGGCCGGCTCAGTCGGTAGAACGTGCGACTCCTGATCTGGGGGTTGTGAGTTCAAGCTCCACATTGGGTGTAGAGATTAGGAAAAAGAAAAAGGAAATTATAATGCGAAAAAGTCATGCAGTAGCCTTGGGACTATGATAGCAGTGACCGCAGCCGAGCAGGAGAGCATGCAGACAGGTTTTAGGGCTCCTCCAGAGGCCCCGTCATCTGGGAACTGTCACTGTGTGACCGGTCTGGCTCCTGGGAAAACCGTACCAAAAACCATCAGTGGCAGTTCCGCAACATGGCGGCTGCTTGGGGCAGTGATACCAGTTAGGGCAAACGAGGCTGACCGCAACAATGTTAAGGGAAGTCAGAGATGAGATGCCCATTGAGGGCTTTGAAGAATGCTGGCGTTCCTGGAGCTCTAGGAGGGTGGGTGCACCTGCGGAGCTGTGTGTGGCTGGAGCAGGCCAGGTCCTGAGGACTCACTGCTGGTCGTCCGCATTCGAGGAAATCTGTCCAATCCTTAGCTGACCAAAACAGCCAGCTGAGCAGAGACTTCAGAGGGAGCACATGACCAAGAAGGCAGCTTGTAGAGAATTAACCCAAGAAAGTTGCTAAACCAGAAACAACAAAGTCAAGAGGGAGGGAATCTTACAGAGTTGCCACACTGTTATTTTAAATGTCCAGTTTTCAACAAAAAGCCTTAAGATGTGCAAAGCAGCAGTAAAGGGTGGGCTGTATTGGGGAAAGCAGTAGGTGGAAAGTGTCCCTAAGGAAACCCAGATGTCGGGCATACGTGGACAGCTTGAATCAGCTGTTGTAAATACGTTCAAAGAAACGGAGAATTCAAGGCAAGTAGGAGAATAATGAAGAGTATCAGTAAAGAGAGAAATAATTAAAAGGATGAAATAGAAATTCTGGAGTTTACAAGTGAAATACAAAATTTACTAAAGGAGTTCAATGAATGTGAGCTAACAGAAGAGATCAGTGAAATCTCTGAGGAACAGAGCGTGGCCACCACTCACACAGCCGAGTCCCAGAGGGAGGTGGGGCGCAGGGTCAGAAAGGACAGGGCACAGGATGCCCGCCCAGCGCATGCCAGGTAGGCTCCACATAGAGGGTCTGCGCTGGGCACGTCGTGGTCGAGCCGGTGGGAGTCAAGGACAGTCTGAAAGCAGCAAAAGAGACTGTCTCACCCTGGACTCCTCGATAAGACAGCTGCAGCCTCTCACCCGAAGCCGCGGAGGCCAACGCGGGGGGTGACAGATTCAGATGCTGGAAGACTCAGCCAAACGTCCTGTGTCCAACAAAACAGCCCTTCAGAAATGATGGTGAAACAGCCATTCCCAGGTTAAAAAAAAAAATTGTCCCTAGCCCACCTGCCCTCCACGAAACACTAAAGGAGTTAATGTGGCCTTTTTGTGTTTGCGTACGTTTGTTCACGATTGCTCACGATTTTATGGCTCTCTTTGTACTTGGAGTACTGGAGTCCGGGAAGGAGCGTGGCCCAGTGGTTGAGAGCGTGGCTCCGAGTCAGACGGCGCATGTTCAGCCCCCACTGCTGGGCCTGTGTGTCCCAGAGCAAGTCGCAGACCGTCTCTGTGCCTCCCACTTCCCGTCCGCAAGCAGGGGCAGGCTTAGGGCTTGTCTGCCGGGGGTCTCGAGGAAAACGGGAGACCAGACCGGCCGAGTGTGCGGGGCAGCGCGGGGTGCTGCCCCGTGTCTTACTCCCTTCGAGCCAGGACGGGGCGCCCCCTCCGTTCCTCGCCCTCCGTTCAGGCCTGCCACAGCCTCGTGCTGCTTCTGCGCCTGCCACTCCGTGGCACCATCCTCTGGCCACTCGCCCGCCACACCGTGCGCCCCGCTCCACCCGGCCCCCTGTCTCTGGCATGCTGCCCCTCGTCCGTCCAAAACGAGAGCCTCAACACCTTCCCCACCGCCTTGGCCGCCGGCCACCCGCCGTCGTGTGCCTGTCAGGCCTTCCTCCGAGGGCGGCTTCTGGCAGGCTCCCCCCGGCCTCGGTGAGACGGCGCCGCCTCCTTTGGTGTCCACTGTACAGGGAGTTTGTTGTTACTTCTGTTCGTTGTGGCATGAAATATACAGAAATGTGTACAGACCCTGGCTGTTCTGCCCAGAATGTCCCCAAGCAGCGCCCTGCGTGACCAGCACGCCGTGAAGAGTGCCCCCCATGCCAGCCCCCACGGCGTAGCTCCCACCCGATGCCCAGCCGGCATACAAGCGGACACACTCCGTGGGGTGTGTTTGTGTCTGGCTTCTTCCACCCGTGTTAGGTTTGCGAGGGATGCCTGAAGTCTTCTACGATGGTTTGGTGAAGCCTTGGGGACCCGAGAATCACACACACAGGGCACTAACACGTGGTCAGCTGGGAGCTTCCTGCTACACGTGCGTCCAGCACCTGCTGCCCGAGGGTCCAGGCCTGCAGGATGGAGGGAGGGGCTTCTAGGTCCAAAGAGCCACCCTCCCTCCTTCCAAGACTCTTCCCAGAGGGAACCTCTGAGCCACCAGCACCCAGCACGCACAATCCCCAAAGCCTGCCTTGTTCTGCCTTAAACGACGGTGTGTGAAGACACCGCAGACCAGCCAGGTTCCGCCGTCGCCCTCCCAGCCCACGTTTTCCTCCAACATGACGACAGGGTCAGGGCCACACTTGCTGGGGGCAAACCACGGGCTGGCCTCAGTTTCCAGTCTTGTGAGGACAACACGCACAACACACACTTTCCTAGAACCGATACCCAACTGGATAAAATGGGGAAGGTCAATCCTCTCATGTTTTGGATCACTTCACTGCCTCGACCTGCCAAAGCTGGATTTGTCTCCATAATGAAAGGCAGGGCTAACTGTGGCAGTTTTCTCACTTAAAAAAAAATTCTGAAACTGCAGCTCCCTGTTCCATGTGTAACCTCATCTCCATTTGATAGAGACTTGGTTCTCTCGTTGAATTCTCTTTTCCCTTTCTTACTAATATTTAATATCAGGTCACCTCTCTGTCTTGGCCAAGTTTCCCTTTTACTTGTCCAAGGTTTTGCTGCTTCGGCTCTGAGTTGAGAGCCCAAGCTTTACACATAAATAGAACATAATACCAGAAGTTTCTTGGATCATTTTTTTACGGAACAGTTCTTCCACAATCTTGCCCAGAGACAGTGTGGTGAAAGTATCTATCACACCACTCCTAATGCGTGAATGCCCTTGGCAAAAACCCAACTCTGCGTACTGAATAAAACAAGCAGGAAGAAGCATTCATTGCAAGGCTTTTGACCTGCGGTCTGGAAAATGCAAGCCTAAAGGAGCAATGAGGGGCACCTGGGGGGCTCAGTGGGTTAAGTGTCTGCCTTTGGCTCAGGTCATGATTCCGGGGTCCTGGGATCAAGTCCCATGTTGAGCTACCTGCTCAGTAGGGAGCCTGCTTCTCCCTCTCCCTCCGCTGCTCCCCCTGCTTGTGTTCTCTCTCTCTCTCTCTCAAATAAATAAATAAATAATCTTTAAAAAAAATAATGAAGGAATTCAACGTTGCTCACAGACTGCGGGGTTTTGACAAGGTAAATGCACAAAAGTTACTTGGCTTTTTCAGCAGACTGGTAGCCTAGTGGTCTTCTTTCTTATTTGTATCAGGGAAGCTGAATCAGCGGGACAGGAAGCATGGTATGAATTGGCTGGTGTCTTCTGATTTTTGAGAAGAGTGGTAAATTCCTGTGTCTCTCTCTCGTGGTCTCTCTCTCAAATAAGTAAATATAATCTTTAAGAGAAATTAAATTTATTCATGGCTACACATTTTACCCTACACCCTGCATTAGCTTCACCTTGCAAGTTTGGGTTAGTACTTTGACTGCCATTTAGATCTAAGTAGTTTCAGATTTCCACTGGGACTTACTCTTTATTCCATGAGTTACTCAGAACATTTTTAAGCGTCAAAGAATGTTTTCCCCTACCATTTCGATGTTGGTTACTAACTTAAATGCACTGAGGTCAGAGAATATGGTCTACAGAATATTGATTCTTTTGGGGGAAATTGAGCTCATCCTACTCCCTCCCCAGTCTTTGTCCTCCTAGCTCCTGGTCCTCCAGAGCAGGTCTTCTTTTTTTTTTAAATGTGGCTCCACACCCAGTGTGGAGCCCAGTGCGGGGCCTGAACTCATGACCCTGAGATCAAGATCCAAGCTGAGATCAAGAGTTGGACGGTTAACCAACTGAGCCACCAAGGAGTGCCAGAGCAGGTCTTAAAGGACATCTGAGACCCCACTCCTTGGTGATACTTGAGATTTTGAGACAACAGCCCCTACAGCCACTTGATGCACTTGCTGGTCCTGAGCTTACGTCTTGGCCCATGGCTCCCTATGAACCATGCCCCAGGCACCAGGTTCATGAGCTTTTCAGCTTCTTTTCCTGGGCACACAGTCCACCTGACCTTTGGCTGCGAGCAGTGAGCCCAGACTGGTTTTCTGTTCTGGGTGGTGCACACACAGCCCTTTTGTACTCTGGACTCACCTGCCTGCCCACTGCCTACAAACCTGTGACCTCAGGATCTTTGTTTTGCATTCCTGTTCCACGTAGGCTCCATGGGGGCACAGCCATCCATTTTTTGTTTTCTCTGTCCAATCTCATCTTTTGTAGCTGTTTGGAGCAGAGGAAGTGAGTGGAAGCATGCATTCCCTACACCCCATAACTAAAATTGGCCTTTCTGTGTGTGTCTGCATGTGAGAAAGGAACAGTGTCACGGGAATCTGCTAGGGGTCACCTGGCAAGTTCTTGGCTGCAGGTGATGCCTTGTCTTGCCTCCAGGGCCTCAGTCCCACCAGGCAGCTCTGCAAACACCACCACACACTTGAAAGAGGCTTTTAAAGGTTTGATGTCGCACCATTTCATCCATTTCTGCGCGTCTTACACAATTTTAGAGCCATCTTAGCTCTACCTCTCGTGTCCCCGGAGAAGAACCATGCTCTCGAAGGCAATGATTTGCCCAAGGTCTCGGGGCTGGTTATAGAGCCAACATGGCAAGAATACAGGCAAATCCCACCAGCACGTTTTATAGATGCTGGATGCAGGATGATGACATCACAGAGGTTATTTCTAAACCAGCACAACTGAATCTAAATACAATAAAATAATTACATTTAAATCATTCTGATTAAGGGGACCTGGGTGGCTCAGTCACTTAAGCATCTGACTCTTGGTTTCGGCTCAAGTGACAATCTCAGGGTCGTGAGATCGTGCCCCGAGTCGGGCTCTGCGCTCGGGATGGGGGTGGGGGGCAGAATCTGCTGGAGATTCTTCTCTCCCTCTGCCCCTCCCCCCCACGAGTGTTCGCTCTCCCTCTCTAATGAATAGATAAATCTTTAAAATAAATAAATAAATCATTCTTATTAAGATGAAATGCACTGGTGACCCATTACTTCAGTTATTATTTTACAAAACTGTCCTACTATCACAGAAATATTTGGACCATCCTTTGAATTTAATTATTCAGTAACAGCCAGTAAGATTCTAGTTTCTTTTGTAGCTCATAAATGGACTTACAGGAAATTTTTCAAAAGAATATAGGACAGAATATATGACATCAAGTGATTTAACAAGCTAGCATTTATTTGGAGCAAACAAGATTAATCTCTGAGCCACATATAAGTGCTCTAAAAATTTGTGTTCCTAGAAAGGTTATGAAAGGCAACCTTTTATGTAAACAGGACACTTGAAAAGGCATCGACTCCTCCTGACCAAGGGGTCAGGGGCCACGTATTTAATAGAAGCTGCAGGTAGCTTTAACCAGTGTAGATGACATCCTGGGGAGGCTCAGAAGGGTGAGCGGTGCTCATGACAACGCCTTTCCTCCTGGAACTCGACTCGGTGTGTCTGTTTCCTCCTTCGGCTCCATGAGGGACTCTCACTAGGGTCACTGCCAAGCCCAGTGGACACTCATTCTTCGGTGCATTCAGTGAGTGCCTATGTGCTGTGGAGAACACTTGTGTGGGCCCCAGCCCTGGGAGGAGATACACAACAATCAAACAATACCACAAACTCATCAATCATCAGGAACTCTGACCAAAGTGCTTGACGGGTTCCAGGGCACCCTGGGAGGGGGTGGGTGGGAGCTCTGCGTCTGGGGGTCCAGCATCTAGTTACCCTGCAGCTGAGCTGTGGGGGGCATGTGAGGTGTATGAAGTGAGGCAGGAGGGGAGGGTTCAGGTAGGTGGGGTGAAGGCACAGAATGACAGAGCTTTGGGCAAGTCAGAAGGGGCACAGCCGAGGCTGAGGAGGTGGACAGGGCTGGGCACCCTGTTATTTATCCTAAAGCAAGGAGAGAGCACCGAGGGCTTGCAAGCAAAGGTTTGGCAATGGTCAGGTTCACCCAAAGAATAGATCGTTCCAGGGACATTATTGAAAAGGAGAAGGAAGAGGGAAGACATTTATAGACATTTTATGGTTTCAGCTTTAATGGTGGTCTCTGATCCACTTTGAGTTAATTTTTGTGAATGGTGTGAGGTAGGGGTTCCCACTTTCTTCCATATGTGTACCCAGGAGATTTCAGCGCGTGGACACAGCACCTGAGGCGTCGTGGGCAGACAAAGCACAGTGCACCCGCAGGAGCCCCCCAGGCTTCTCCCCTCTACCCCAGTGCTTCCCGAAGGGCTCACTCAGTGTGGGTGCGGCAGGTGTCCTGAGGGGCTTGTTGGCCCGGTTCCCAAGGGGTAGAGGATTAGGGTGAGCCTTGAGTTTCCAATTACTTCTGCTTTTTCTTTAATTGTTTTTCAAATGCATCCAATCCACATTTCCCAAGTTCCACTTTTACTTTTAGAGACGCTACAATATAAACCCCCAAAAGGAAGGAAAGTTTCTGCAGCTGCCTCTTGATTAGTCATGACCCCTCCCTCTTTCTTGGAATCAGTGACTCAGGTGCTGGGTGGCGTCCTGGTTCACGCTGACCGCCAGCCCTGGGCTCCGCTCCACCCTGTTGGTTTGGCCCAGAACGTCGGCGAATTGCTCCTTGTCCTCAGCACCATGTTAAAGTTCCTAGCCAGTGACTGCCTCTTCTTTAGCTTATTTTGGCAGTTGTAAATATTATGATGAAATGACAAATTTTGTGTTTTCTTATTAGGCAGAGAATATTTCTGGAAGGATAGTCAGGAAAGTGGTAACAGTGGTTTCCTTTGAATTTGAACAATGCGATTTGTGTTATTTCTCAATACAAAATAAATTTTTATTTGTATTTATTATTTTTTAAAGATTTTATGTATTTATTTATTTGACAGAGAGAGACACAGCGAGAGAGGGAACACAAACATCGGGAGAGGGAGAAGCAGGCCTCCCGCCGGGCAGGGAGCCCGATGCGGGGCTTGATCCCAGGACCCTGGGACCATGACCTGAGCCGAAGGCAGACGCTTAACGACTGAGCCACCCAGGCGCCCCCAAAATAAATTTTTTAAAAACCTGAGTTTTACAGCTGGTCCTTTATCAAAGATATTATTTTAGCCTCTATGTTCCATCCCAAACAGCTTCAGCCTTAGTTTATATTGCTTTGGGGTCCCATTTTAATTCTATCAACCTTTTCTCATTACCGCATGGTAAGGTTCTAAGAAGAGAGATCACCTCAAACCTCATTCATTCATTTATTCAGAAAACATTTTCTTCAAGCATCGAAAATGTGCCAGGGGAGCCTGGCTGGCTCAAGCAGAGCCTGAGACTCTTAGTCAGGGTTGTGAGTTCAAGCCCCATGTTGGACATAGAGCTTACTTATCAATCAATCAATCAACAAACAAACAAATAAATACGTAAAATGTGCCAGACTTACCTCGAGGCTGTAGGGCTGAGTAGGACGCAGTGTCGACACCGGGGCACAGACAGGGCTAATGGAGGGAAGTGCTCAGAGCCTGCATCACAGGACAGGGTTGAAGACAGACTGCAGTTATAAGGGGTTTTGAGGAGGCCTGGGATTCATTCTTGAGGAAAGGCATGTTCGTGCCTTGAGGGGCTGGCCTCCGGCGTGTCAGACTGTTCCTGTCCGCACTGCACGTAAGAGGAAGCTGATGGCAGAGGCACTGCGTGGCCTGTCCCACGTCATTCAGATGGCTGGCGAGTGGCAGAGCTGATGCCCAGACGGTGTGGGTCCAGAACGCACCCTGTTTTGTCAGGAGGCACCAGCAATGTAATGGGGTGCTGCGGGGACAGAGTGAGGACGGGGATAAGGGTCCAGTGGATGGGAGGGGCAGCTGGATTTCAGTTCTGGATGTGTGTGCGGTGAGCTGGGGGAGGGGCCCAGGATGGGAGGCAGCACTCAGGACCGAGTCTAGAGCGACGGGGCCGAGGGGAGTGGTGCCATGCAATGGGAGGAGTGGGCAGAGGGGTTGGCGCCTCAGGGTGAAATGGGGAGGTGGGAACCTGGAACTTTCCCATGCTGTCATGGGGCTCCCTCTGCTCGCGTTGCTGCCACAAACTTCCTAACAGACCCGTACCCCACCCCCCAAAGGCTATAATTTTATATTGCTTGGTGCAGTGGTAATATTTTTTATTTATTGGGTTTAATAAAGCACTTGATTAAAATGCACTTCACCGTGTTTATTCTTTCTAGTGTGGCAGCTAGAGGTCCACAGTTATGTACGTGGCTCACGTGGTATTTCCACTAGTCGGCACTGGCTCGGGAGGGCAGCGACCACTCCGCCTCGCAGACGCTTCCAGCCGGCCTGGGTGCAGTCAGAGGCAGGATCCACTCTGGACATTCCAAGCACGAAGGTCCGTAGCTGCAGGGGCCATGTCCTCATGCAGGGAGGCCTGCTGCATTGACAGCAGGTGGGGCTGACAGGGGCCTGAAGTTTCCAGCGCACCGTGGGAGGGTTTTCAGACATCAGCGTGAGCGGGAGAGGGGAAGAATGAGGGGTGTGGCAGAGCCTGGTGGGGTCTAGAGTATGGGAGATGAGGGGTGTGTGGTGACTGCGAGAACAGGGCACATGTCGAGACAGACAGGGGTGCGGGTTTCTGGGGCTCCCCTCCCCCCCACGAAGAAAGCCGGCTTGTGATGAGATGGGCCCATAGCCTGGTGAGTTGGTTCATGCTGGACTCCTCGGGGACCGTCTTTTTCCAGATCTTGACTCCAGCACAGGAGGAGGAGGAGGCCTCTGTTCCCCTGGTGATCTGGGGGGCCCACGGGCCCAGATCTCAGGAGAGGTGTGCATTAGTTCTCCATAGTTCATAAACACTCTTCCAGACTTTCAGACAGTTAATTCTGATTTGGCTGATTGGTTTGACAGTGAGGCCTGGATTTACCATGTGGATTGTTGAGAAGACGTTTTCCATAAATTCAGTAGAATCTACAGTACTCCAAGGTGTGGGAAAAGCTTATGTAAATCAAGAGATAAAAGCTTTTATTATTAAATAAATTTTTAAAAAGATTTTATTTATTTATTTGACAGAGAGAGAGAGCACAAACAGGGAGGAGAGGGAAAAGCAGGGTGGGACTCGATTCCAGGACCCTGGGTCATGACCTGGGCAGAAGGCAGACGCTTAACCCACCGAGCCACCCAGGGGCCCAAAACTTTTTATTTTTTTATTAAAAAAATGGTGTTCACAAAAGTGCCTTAAATGAAAGAGTAAACAATATACCGTAATTAATAGTAATTCAGTGCATCTGGGCAAAGGTTTTTGGTAAACTGCCTAGGAACTGAGAAAGTGAATGATTCCAAGTGACTGGATAAAAAAATCTTTTTGAAATTCAGGTGGTTTCCAAGTTTGTGCTTTCTACAAAAATTGAAGGAAAGCTCAATCAAGTTATTAGCGGATACAAATTAAATGAAAAGAATAGATGGGGTGGAGTGCTGGGTCTGCGCACAGGACAAGATCAAAGCTGCAGGGGAGTGGACAGTGAGGCACTGAGAGATGGAAGGATCTTGGATCTGATTGATGATGGCTGACAAGAAGACAAGCGGCTGTCTCAGGATGTTGCGATACCACTGGATGAGCTTCCTGAACCTGAAGAGGACCACAGAATCTGTTAAAGGGCAACAAAGGACATGGACCCCCCTAGACTTACAGTACCTCCATGAGAACATTCCCTCTATAGGAAACCGACACGTGCCTCCTTTTGCATGGACGGATTTTTAAAAAATACATGGATATAAAATGTAAAAAAAAAAAAAAAGAATCGATGATACATCCGTATGTGATTTTTGGCATTTAACTAAAAAATGTTTACAGAATTGAGCGACATTACTATCATTCCTTTTCATTTCTGTTTATGTGAACAAATTTTCTCAGTATTTACGTCTATAAATATGAAAAATCAGAATAGAATATTCATCCTTGGAAATGAATGGATTGAAAAAATAATCTTAACCGTAGCATTGAGGTGTTTCAACAAAATTTTAATTCTAAGTATTTATCAAAATTTACAATTTATTTATATGGTTTTGATGTTTGTATCTCTAATAAATGTGAAAGTTTAAAAATCTAGAGCTTTATGGTCACAAGATATTTAAGCAATCTATCTTGCTGGAGACACGACCTTCAGAAACTGCGTAGCAAAAACAGATTTACGCGAGGATTGCATTACGTGGGAGACCAGCCACCAACAGTTCAAGAAGACCAGGGACCCAGGTGCTGGAGTATTCAGATTCCACTGGATAGTTATAGTGATGTGAGTTTTAAAAAGTCAACCTTTATAAGTACGTTGAGATTGCAATCGTTTTAGCTATTTAAACCACTGATAAAACAAATTAGAGTTCACACTAAACGAGCCAGACCTGCGTGGACGTGGGGGAGGCGTGGCCGGGCCGTGGGGCGTGGCCCGGGAGGGGCGTGGCCGGGCGAGGCGCGGCCGGGCTCTGGGGCGTGGCCGGGCCGTGGGGCGGGGCCCGGGAGGGGGCGTGGCCGGGCGAGGCCCCGCCGGGCTCTGGGGCGGGGCCCGGGAGGGGCGTGGCCGGGCGAGGCCCCGCCGGGCT
>NW_023270664.1:488775-500112 GCF_011800145.1 Mirounga leonina
CGGGCTCTGGGGCGTGGCCGGGCCACGGGGCGGGGCCGGGGCTCGCAACTCGGCCGCGGCGCGGGGCGGGGCGTGGAGCGCGCCCTTCAGCGGACCCCGCCCAAGCGCTCTCGGCTCTCGCGAGAGCGGCGCGTGATGACGCGCCGCCCGGCGGAGCGCGTCGCCACCGCGGGCGGGCGGGTTTGAATCTGGTCCGAGCGCGGGAAACGGCGGGCTTCCGGGACGAGGTGAGCGCCGCGGTGCCGGCCGGCGAAGGGCTCCGGGCTGGCGCAAGGGTCGGGGCGCGGCGGGGTCGGGCGGGTGCGGCCCCAGTCTCACGGCGTCCGCGTGGGCCGCGGCCCGAGCCCGCGGCCGGCCGGCGGCTCCGAGGCGGCTCCGAGGCGGCCCCGGGGCGGCGGGCAGCGGGGCCCTGAGCGCGCCGACGCCCGGGGCTGAGTCCGGGCGGACCGCAGCCCCGGCCCTGGCCCCGGGAGGGGACGCCTCCCGCCCGCCGGCCCGCAGGCTCTGGCCCCCGCTGCCCGGGCCCCTGTGCCCTGGCGTGTGTCACGGTTCTGGGCGCGCCGCCGGCCGGTCGGCAGGTGCTGACAGGCGCCGGCGTCCCTGTGCAGCGCTCGTGCTCCTTGCGTGCTGGGCTCCGGGGTGCCCCGTGTGCCGTGCGGGCGGGCGACTGCGTGCTGAGATGCGGCCTCCGCTCGGGCGCAGCGCCTGGCTGGACGGCCGCGGGCAGGGGCGCGACTAGGACCGGAGCCGCGGAGGGGCCGCCCGGAGACCGACTGAGCGCGAGGCGCACAGGTAT
Organism: Mirounga leonina; assembly: GCF_011800145.1. Classification (NCBI taxonomy): domain Eukaryota; kingdom Metazoa; phylum Chordata; class Mammalia; order Carnivora; family Phocidae; genus Mirounga; species Mirounga leonina. The sequence continues at coordinate 489,572 of NW_023270664.1, forward strand.
TCACCCGCGTCAGCAAGGGGGGCGTGCGGGCGCGGGTGAGGTCGTCTAGCAGACGCAGACGGGGTAGGTAGGGTGGCGCGCCACGGGGACCCTCGGAAAAGTCCCCGGAGTCACGGGGGAGCGCACAGGCGCAGGTTTCAGACGTGGGATTGCTCGTGCTTGACGGCCCCTTCTGGGAATGTTTGTTCCAAGTCCAGGAGTGGACACCGGCCAGAATTAGTCATCAGGCTGTGCTGGCCACCTCCCTGCCGCTGGGCCAGGAGGAAGTTACGTGTTCGGAGCTCCGTAAGATCTGGGCTTCTGAGTTTTTAATGACTCCGTCCCCATCATTGTTCCCATGGCGCCAGTGATTTTCCAGACCGCTCTCTTGATAACGGTGCAGGAGGTTTCCGTTTGCCTTCACGGGTAGGGGTCTTACTGCCTCTGTGCTCCATCATTTTGCTCTTACTTCATCTTTTGGTTGATGTCTTTCAAACAGCTCTGCCCCCACCAGGTGGTGTGAATGGAAAATAGGACTTATGGGGGGAAACAAGGCAGGGAGGGAGGTTGCACACAATCCCCCGAGCTCCGGCTCCCGCAGGATCGGGTAGGAGCCTGCTGTGGTTGGACGCGCCTAATGCACATGCTCCCGCTAACAAGCTCCCGGGTGGCCCGGGCCGCACAGAAGAGCGGACGACTGTCACTGGGACTTTTTTGATAGAGGAACGGCCCTTTAGAAGGGCGGTCTGCAGGAGTTAGCAGGTGGGGCCAGCCTTCTCTCGCGCGCTTTTTTTTCTTTTTTCTTTCAGTACTTTCTTTTATTGACTCTAAGACCCCCCCCCCCCCCCATGTTTTGATGGAATCAGCCTTCTTTTGTTGAGCTCAGACCTGCCCGAGCATCTTGCTAAGGTACTGAAAGAGAAGGTGAGCTTCCCACAGCCATTTGGATTTCTCTTTCCTTCGTTGGTAGTAACTTCATTAACAATCGCTAAGAACGTAATGCTATGTTGATACTCTCCTTGGGAAAGAAAGAGAATTATTTTTTTAGATATCATAACTTGTTCTATGTCAGAATGTTAAAAATTGTCTACAGTTCTTTTTTTGTTGTTTTTGCAATTTTGGATGTTACATCTTGTAGGAAAAGATATATTTGCAAATTCAGGTTTCAGTATGATTGTGTTTTCTGCTAAGGTTACAGAATAAATGCCATATGAAAAAGTTTCATCTGTCATGGAAAAACGAGAGACATTTGTACAAGCGGTGTCTAAGGAGCTGATTGGAGAATTTTTGCAGTTTGTTCAACTTGATGTAAGTTTTATGTTTAGCTTTATTGCTATTTGACTGTTAATTACACGCACAAATGAAATATAGTCATCTCAGTGAATCCTTAGGGACCAAGGTTTATTAAAAAAAAAAAAACAACAGACCTGTACTCAAATACACCTGCTGATGGGCAACTATTCACAAATTGTATTTCTTGCTTCCTTTTAAGGGATTTCTAAAAATGCTAAGTGATGTAACACAGTGTGTTTCTATTTACTTAAATATTTATTGATCTCTTGCTTTGTGCATAGCATAGTGAGGAAGACATACTTTTTTGGTCCTCAGGTTATTTACAGTGTTGTGGTAGATCCAGGTGTGTAAATACACCAGAGTAAAAAGGCTAAGCTTGGGCAAGGATATGGGACAAGGCCCAAATCCAGCCATGGACTGCTTCCTATCCCAGTGGAAAGGGTATGGAAGCTGTGATATATAGAGTAAACAAGTCAGCCAGTCAAAGACGGATGTGGGGAAGGACCTCTCCAAGTAGAGGGGATAATTTTAAAGACAGGAGAAGGTACATTGTATTTGAACTTGAAGACATTCGGTGGGGCTAGGGTATAGAAATGCCAGGTCAGGAAGAGGCAGGGGCTGAGATTTAGATTATGTCAGTCCTTCTTTACCACTTTAAGGAGCTGAGACTTTATCCTGAGAGGCGTGGGGGCTTGTACACGCATAGATTGAAGAGGGCAACACGAGAACCTAAGAGTGGTGAAGAGGCTGTGCCCTGCATGATGGTGGTTGCATTAGGAGATGGACATGGGAAGATGTGGGTGCGTGCCTTTGTGAGCTGTTAGGTGGTGAGGTGGTGGTGCTGTTGACTGGATACGGGCCAGGGAAAGGGCCAAGGCAGATTCCAGGGTCAGACTTGTGGTGCCTTTCAGTGAGATCATGGACGTGGGGAAAAGGCAGGTCTGAGTGGGAAGATAGTCTCAATTTGGAATGTTCTGGATGACTGCCAGGGGAATGTGCACAAGTTGATGTCCAGTAGGTGGATGGATAGCTGTATCTGAGGCCCAGGAAAGAGGCCTGGGTAGAGACAGATTTGGGTGTCCTCAGTGGCACTTGGAAGCTTCAGTCATGGGAATGCACGGGATCATCTGTAGTGTAATAAGAGAAGAGAAGCCTAGGACAGAACTCTGAGGAACCCCAACACTTAAGGTACCAACTCTAAAACACTTGTGACTTTGGGGCAGGAGATGCATACCTCACTTGTTCTGCTCATGCAGTGAATATTAAGTTAGTAGTAATTAAGAAGTAGAGAGGAACCTAATATGAAATTTGTTGTTAGCAACATTGACGAAGTCATTTTTCTTTATAAGAGGAAATGAGTTTGTAATATGATTTTATATTATAAAATGGTACTCTGTAAACTTAAAAATAACCAGCACAAACCCACAGGCAGCACATCACAGAAGGGTCTGTAAGAGCAAACTATTTAGATGTTCCATAAACTGTTTTAGTAGGAGTGTAGATGATTTTTGTATTATATTAGATGTGCAATACACATGTGGTTTAAAGTTTACAAGATTGTTATTGCAGACTGGTGTTATAGTATTAACTAATACCACAAACTAAATTGATGATGCTGAAGCTAAGTTAATATTAATTTAAAATCAAAGGGCCAAAATAGCGTTTGGTTAGCACAGTCCATGCAAGATCACACTGGTGCTGCGGTGACAGAGCGCCCTTTAAGGTGCTTGCCTCCAACTTCCCTGGTCACATGCTGGAGAGCCTTGCACTGTTGCTCAGCAACGGACATCTCGGAAGGATGCTGAGTTAGTCCTCATATTCATAGGCATTTGTTTTAGTTTATGAGTACCAAGTCTTACTAACACTTAATAATTTAGTATCTCAATCACCATGTAGCTCTTAAACATGAAAATGAGAAGATGTAGAATTGTGCATCACTTGTTTTGTTTGAGTTGAATGATATGAAATGCCATTCTGTAGGTCAGGATAGTTGAATAATGGCAGTTTTACATGGTCAACCAGATAATTTAAGTCAGTTTGAAGCCTATTAAGTGGACCTTCCCACATATAATCAGTTCTGCTATAATACAATATACGCATTGCCAAAAATTGCCAAAAATCACTATACTCTGCTGAACGGGCAATGAAAACCCAGAAGGATTATGGGACAAGTGGGGTTAAGGGCATAACACTCAAAAACCTCACCAGTGACACATTAAAAAAAGACAGTGACCTAATAAAAAGTAGCAGTTTTATACAAGTTAACTCACTAAGAAGTACATAAATACCGTAGTAAACATGACATTTACCTTGAAAAAGATCCTAAGTTTGCAGGTGGAAGTGGGTACCCATGCTCCCAGGGGCTAGCCTTCCAACCCTGTGTGTGACAGGAAGAGAACCGAGAAGAAAAATACAGACCAGGCTGGGAGGACAGAGAACATTGAAGAGAGCTTTGGTCAGAGGGTCGAATGAGGTGGGTCATGAAGGTGGGAGGGACCCAGGGTGTGGATGGTGCGGCTTGCAGCACAAGTAGGGTCCCAGGAGCTGGCAGGCGTCTGGGGTGTGTGTTTTCTGTGACTCTGAGGCTCCACTCAGTGGGTGCAGTTTTCTGCATTCACGTACTGATGAAATCCCACATAAGTAAACCAGAAATTGTCTTTTGCAGAAATTGTTCCCTTGTGTGTTGATTGCATTTCAAAACAAGTGTTAGGGAGCAGCATTGACTGTGCCCTCAGTGGTTCTCTGAGAATGGAGGATTAGTGTTGAGAGTAGGATGATCAGGACCTAGGATAACTGCCATTTAAGGAGTTGTCCTGAGTGCTCTCTGGATGCCAGGCTCTGCTCTGGAGGTTGGGATACAGCACATACCAAGTTTCTGCCCAAAGAGAGCTTAGGTTCTACAGGTGAAGGGAGAGGAACAAGCAGGGTAGAGGATGGGAGTGCAATGTCATTTTGGTCAGAGATTAGAATGGGCCCTATGGAGACTGAGGGAGGAGAATTCTGGACAAGAGGGATGGGGAGGGGAAGACCCTGAGGCAGGTGCACCCCTAGACAGCTCAGATGGGGCTTCCTGGGAAAGAAGGGAAGATGGTAGGAGTTAGGGTGGGGAATTAGGCTTGGAGGACCCTAGAGAAGCTACGTGCCCTCCCCTTTGCTACTGAAATAATTGCAGAGTTAAAGGAAAGTTGCAGAAGAATCCTGAATCCCCTGCACTCAGATTTGCCAATTACCACCTGCCATGTTTTCTTTACCATTCCCTGCATTTACCTGTTCTTTTTGAGTCATTTGGAAGTCTGTTGCAGGCATTTGTCTCATCCCTAAATATTTCAGTGTGTATTTGCCTAAAGAAAGATATTCTCTTATATAATCACAATAAAAATTCTAAAAGTCAGGAAATTTGACATTGGCACAATGATACTGTCATCTACAGTACATATTCATGTTTTTTCCCCTGATTCAGGACCCCATTCAGTATCACCACATTGCATTCAGTTGTCTGACTTGTTACTTTCTTTAATCTAGAGAGTGTCTCAGCCTTACTTCATTTTTCATTACATTGACAGTTTTGAAGAGTGTAGGCAGCTATTTAGTGGCATATCCTTCAGTTTGCATTTATTTGATGATTTGATTAAATTTATTTTATGCATTTTGGCAGGAGCTGCATTAAGTGGTGTTTTGTCTTCCTCAGTGGAGGGATTGATGTCCATTTGTCTCATTATTGGTGAGGTTAGTTTTAATCAGTCACTTAGGTTGGGGGTCCACCAGATTTCTCCACCGTGATGCTACTATTTCCACCTTCATAATTAATAAGTAATCTTCATTGGGGAAGTAAGTTGAGATTAGGTAAATACCTTGCTCCTCATCAAACTTCTACCCACTAGTTTTAATATCAATTGATGATTCTTGCCTGAATCAATTATTATTATAATGGCTATAAAATTGTGATTTTCCAACCACATGTCCCTTCCGTATTTATTCATTGGTATTCTATAGCATGCTGATGCTATGTGTTATTTATTTACTATCAATATAGTTTCACTGGTTTTTTATTCACTGGGTTATAATCCGTTACTGTCACTGTTTTGGTGGTCACATTAGCTGCAGGCAGTCCCTTTATAATGGATCCTCTACCCTTTTGATAACGGTTTCCGTTTGCTGTATCAAAGAGTAAGTGAGGTCATCTGCTCAGAGTGAGAGGAAATGGTTGGCTCAGGGCTTTTAAGGATAGTTGAGAGGATCTGATGTAGTCTCATTGGCTAATGGAAGAGAATGATGTCTACAGACAAGTAAGAGGGTGTTGAGGTACCAAGTTGGGTTAGAGATCAGAAACTTCAAATACACTCAGTTGGCTTTTCTGTGTTGGGAGCTGGAGCTATATATGATGGTAATTGTATAGCTCCAGCACACTTTTGTGCCCTAATTATAGGCCTGGAGATGGTAGACACGTGGATGGATTGATTTTAGAGAGGATTTTTCTAAGTGGGTGAAATTTTAAACTCCAAAGACGAGGTTACTAGGGCTGAATAGGTAGAGGAGGAATCTGCTACTTTCTATTTTATTATTTTATTTCATCTTTAAAATTTATTTATTAGAGAGAGATGGAGCACACAAGCTGGCAGAGGGGCAGAGGGAGAGGGAGAAACAGACTCTCCGCTGAGCAGGGAGCCCAATGTGGGGCTTGAGATCCAAGGACCCTGTGATCACAACCTGAGTCAAAGGCAGATACTAACCAACTTAGCCACCCAGACGTCCTGGAATCTACTACTTTCTGTCTCATTATTCCTATACTTTTCCCTTTAGGAAAAGTATTTCAAAACTACAGCTCAGCTCTTGATAATTAACTTAGCACTTAAACTTTTTTTTTTTTTTTTAAGATTTTATTTATTTTTTGACAGAGAGAGACACAGCAAGAGAGGGAACACAAGCAGGGCGAGTGGGAGAGGGAGAAGCAGGCTTCCCGCAGAGCAGGGAGCCTGATGCGGGGCTCGATCCCAGGACCCTGGGATCATGACCTGAGCCGAAGGCAGACGCTTAACGACTGAGCCACCCAGGCACCCCAGCACTTAAACTTTTGATGCTGTTATAAAAGGGATAGAACTAATTTTTGTATTTGAAATATAACAGTTGCTATTTATTTTGCAGAAAGATGCTTCTGACCCTTTCAGCCTAAATGAATTACTAGATGAATTATCAAGGAAACAGAAAGAAGAGCTATGGCAAAGGCTCAAGAATTTATTAATAGATGTGTTGTTAGAAAGCCCAGTGGCTGGGTGGCAGACGGTGGAAGTCCAGGGTGAAGAGGATATGGAAACAGAGCATGATTCAAAAATGGTAGTAGTAGTCTTTCAAATATAAAACTTGTTACATTTTCTTTGTTAAAAAATAGTTATTGTATATAATTGAATTTTAAGTTAAGAAACTTAAAGCTAGAAGTTAAGAATATTAGAAGTCTGTTTATTACAGTTTTACTTTTTCCATTCCTGCTGTTAATTAATCTGCTATTTAATGTTGCTGTCCTTTTTGGATGATTGACCTGTATTCAATTTTAATTCACTTTTTAGAATAAGTTAGAAGTGTGGGTTCATTTTTATAAATTTAGTAACTTTCACATTTCTTTTAAAAATTATATTTTAAGTTGATCTTAAATCACTTGAACTTTGATTTTTTTCATTTGTAGAAAAAAAACATAGAAATAATTCATGCAGTTACATCTGTGGTTCTTGCTTCTGTATCTGTAATAAATGAACGTGAGAACTATGAAGACTTACTGGAATGTGCAGTTATGTTGAATGGTAAGTTGAATTTGTGATAACATGGCATGTTTAGAGGTGGGCGTCTAATGATTCTCTGTAAAAGGAAACCAGTCATCATGTAGAAGTGGAAGTATTAAGGCATAACTTTGCATTCAAGCTCCTTTACTTCAGCTAGAAAAGGAGCAAAGAAGTATTCTTTTAAGGGCTGTCCTGATGAACTGATGTAATTTAAGCCACATAGAACTATTTCAAATGGTGAAAATGTACATACTGAACAACTGACTGCTTGTTGTTTTCAGATTTTCCGGAATGTCTTATTTGACCTACAGGACCATAGTAATAAGAGCTTATTAAGGGAAAATGGTCTCATTATAAATTCCTCAGCTGGTGATTACTGCCAGAAAGTTTCAGCTTAACCAAGCATTTGTGACATTGCATTTTTTTTCTTTAAATGTTATGAACATGACCTGAGGAATAATTATTGATTCTTAGGGGAGCTTTACTATTACAATTTATATCATGGTGCTTTTTAGGTTTTAACTAAACTGTGAAACTGTAGTTATTAATTTAGGAGGAACACTATGAATTAGTGAGAATATCTGATTATAAAATATTTACATAAAACTGTTTTATAGATAAAAAAGATTCAAAAGTAATTTTAATGAGTTTTAAGAAAGATCACCTAAGTGTCCTCACCTTCACCCTGTGAATTAATTAGTTTCATGTGACAAACTTTCCCCATCAGACTTTCCATTCTTAGTGCGACTTGGATTTATGTATCTGTTTTATTCAGAATTTTTGCATTGAAATACAGTGTCTTATTAAGTTACCCCTAATCGGTATATAAATAATTCCCAATGCTTTGTGAATGTTACTACAGTTTATTTTCACAGTCTCCAGATAGATGTTTCGTAAAATGATTAGTGCTAAAATTGTAGTTGTTCCTAACTTCCCATTGATTCAGGAATTTAACATGGATGTAATGGCATTCGGATATCTGTGGATTATAATTGTGAGCATATTATCAGTATTTTCATTTCATTCTTGAGCTTTTCTATTAATAAAAGCACTGCAGTTCTTGTATTCATTATAATAATTGCTTTTTACTGTTTTTCACCAGTGAGCCAGAATGAGGCCAACCTATGAAGGACAGGTGTAGTGGATTAGTGGTTGTCACACCTGACCTGGGTTTGGTGTTGAGTGTTACCTGTGGGTGTTGTAGCACTTACGTTTGGGTAGTTTGAATACCTGCCTCTCTTTAGTGAGGGATTTGGACAGTGTGACCCCTCTGAGTCTTCCAGTTCTAAAATTCTGTATTCTGTTGAGTCTGCTTTTATAACAGTAGTTAACAGTTTTTTTCAAGTTAACATCATTTGTATTCTTTAAATGTATATAAATTTCTGGCAAGTTAAACATAAATGTTTGCTTAGCAAACCTTTGTGAGTCATAGTACTTTACACTATTGAATCTGAACTAATATTCGTTTACTTTACTAACTGAACAATTACTGTGCTGTTTTAGGTATTTTATATGCATTACCTGATTCTGAAAAAAAGCTGCAGAGTTCCATTCAGGACTTATGTGTCATATGGTGGGAGAAAGGCCTGCCTGCCAAGGAAGATATGGGAAAGACTGCTTTTATTATGCTGTTAAGGAAGAGTCTAGAGACTAAAACAGTATGTTTACTTTTTAAAATACATACCTTCCTTTAATAGTGCACGTGTTCATACCAGTTAGGAATTATGTTCATTTGTAAGTGGCCTGACTGCAGTTGCTTCCCCAGTTAGGGTCTTTTTAACTTAAGATATTCAGGGGCGGACAGTGGGTGGTGGCTCCACATTGCAGTCCTTTTTTTTTTTTTTTTTTAATTTTTTTTTTTTTTTTAAGATTTTACTTATTTGTCAGAGAGATACAGGCAGGCAGAGGGAGAAGTAGGCTCCCCGCTGAGCAGGGAGCCCGATGTGGGGCTCGATCCCAGGACCCTGGGATCATGACCTGAGCCGAAGGCAGATGCTTAACGACTGAGCCACCCAGGCACCCCATCCACATTGCAGTCTTTTTTTTTTTTAAGATTTTATTTATTTATTTGACAGAGAGAGGGATAGCGAGAGCAGGAACACAAGCAGGGGGAGTGGGAGAGCGAGAAGCAGGCTCCCCGCTGAGCAGGGAGCCCGATGCGGGGCTCGATCCCAGGACCCTGGGATCATGACCTGAGCCGAAGGCAGACGCTTAACGACTGAGCCACCCAGGCACCCCATCCACATTGCAGTCTTATGCGGGCTTTCTCCTCCATCTTCCGGGGTGTGTGGTCCTTGTCCTCCCTCTTATCACCTCATGGTAGCAAGGTGGCTGCTGCACTTCACTGTCTCATGTGAGTTCCAGGTAGGAAGAAGAGACAGGCAGCAAGGGCCAGACCTTCTCAGAAGTTCTCAACTTGTATCCACCATCCAGAACTGGGTCACATGGCCACATTTGTTTGCTGCAAATGGGGTTTTTGAAGGGATACATTGCCGCTGTTAGCAAAAGTGGATATTTTTAGTAGTGAAGAAGTGATGAGGTAACTGAGGTAGGTAAGTGGGAGTGGCTGCCTGTGTTAGTGGGATCCTCTGAGAGGCAGACCCCACCTCGGGCTGCATAGGACTGGACATGCGTGATGAAGGGTGAAAGGGGGCAGGAGTGGTAGGGAATGCCTCAAGCCCAGTGCAGGCGCACACCTGTAGGAGGTGGGGTTGTGTCAGGCTGCAGCCTAGGCCTAATAAAGTTTTGGAGAGCAGGTTTGAGGATTGGATTTAACTTGGTCCGTTTCTCAGCCTTTCATCTTTGGTGTCTAGTTAAGAAATCCAGAAAAAGAACAGTTTGTATCCCCTGATCAAGAGAACAACAGATACGTTCATCTTAGAAAAGTGGGCAAATGAAGAAAAGGGAAAACGAGGAAGATAAGAATCCTCTGTAATTCCACTACCTAAGGTGATCATTCCTATTTTAGGGGTGCTTAGGAATTTCTCTATGTCTTTTCCCCCCCCCATACCTTTACTTCCTTATGACAGATTCCTAGAAATGAAATTCATAGGTCAGTGGGTTTGAACTTGATGCACATTTGGAGCTCTTGATACACATTGCCAACAGCTTTCTAGCCAGCTTGCCCTTCATCACACTCCCACTGTCTGTGTGTCTGTCTCACCATGGCCTCCAAGGAGGCCAGTGTGATGACAGAAAAGACTGTGGCTGCTCCCTCAGCTCACCATAGGATTGTCAGAATTTATCCTTAAGCCATTGTTGGTTTCTCTTTTTAAAAATCTGTTTTCAAAAAAAAAAAAAATTATTTTTTCTGCCTTTTTGTTTAGCTTTTATTTTTTTTTTTAAAGATTTTATTTATTTATTTTGAGAGAGAGAGAATGAGAGACAGAGAGTATGAGAGGGAGGAGGGTCAGAGGGAGAAGCAGACTCCCCGCTGAGCAGGGAGCCTGATGCGGGACTCGATCCCGGGACTCCAGGATCATGACCTGAGCCGAAGGC
>NW_023270664.1:500122-567235 GCF_011800145.1 Mirounga leonina
GCGGGACTCGATCCCGGGACTCCAGGATCATGACCTGAGCCGAAGGCAGTCGCCCAACCAACTGAGCCACCCAGGCGCCCCTTGTTTTGCTTTTAAATCGAGACTATTTCATGTCTCTCTGGTGTTTTACACCTGAGCCATTGGTGTGGGCACCACTAGCAGCATGGGGCTGCTTAAGTTTCACCTGTAGTGAAGAAGACCCCACGCTGGGTCCCTCCTCGCACCGGTCACACTTGGTGCTCTGTAGCCTGATGGGGCTGGCGGCTGCAGACTTGGACTCCACACCGCAGAAACCAGACAGTGCTGCCTGTGGGTGCTTCTGTGTGCTTTTGCCACAGTTTCTTCCTTTTTGATGAATAATCCAGAGTTGTGATTATTTATTATATAAAGTATTCTTATTGTAAATTTGAAATGTGACCTTAATTATTTATTAAAAAACTAACATCTTTCCTTTTTATGTCATTCCTAGGGTGCAGACATATGTCGGCTTTGGCGTATTCATCAAGCTTTATATTGCTTTGATTATGATTTAGAGGAAAGTAAAGAAATTAAAGATATGCTACTTGAGTGTTTCATAAGTGTTAAATATATCAAGAAAGAAGAGGTAACTAGGTTTTTCTTTTTTGGTGCTTTTGTGTACTGCTTTTTAATGGATGTTTTTCCTAAGTTCATCTAGTTGCTCTTGTACCATGCTCAGTGTTCTAATGAAAAAGTCAGCCTAGCTATCAAGAGTTGTTACATTTATTGCACATTTTTACCACATAGCAATATTCACACATTTTACAAATCGTTGCTTATTTCATCATTAAATCAGATGGTAATAGGTGGCTGTGAATCCTGGGGGAACTGTGATTGCATTTTAAGAATGATTGGGTGGGGATGGGCTACATGGGGGAGGGCACTTGTGATGAGCACTGGGTGTTATGTGTAATTGCTGAATCACTGAATTCTCCAGAAACCAACATTGCACTGTATGTTCACTAACAAAATTAAAAAAAAAAAATTCTTTTTTCAATGAAAGAAAAAAAATTAAAAATAAGATTGAGAAAGCATTTCCCAGTAGATCAGACCCGACCCTCTGCCCTAATTCCAGGCTAATTGGCATTTACTCAGAACCATCATCACACAATATTCTCGATTTCTTTTTTCCTGCCATCTAGTCAACCCAGAGAGAAGCTTCTGGCCACTGCTGCACTCCATTTTGGTGGTCATTCCCACATGTAGCTACTGAGCATGTGAACTATGGCCAGTCGAATTGTGGCCTTCAGTGTAAAGTACATGGATTCGAAACTTACTATGAAAAAAGAATGTAAAATAGCTCATTAACAATTTTGTATACACTTATTACATATTTAAATGATATTTTGGATATGTTGTCTTATATAAATATATTAAAATTAATCTTTTTTACTTTTATTATAAATGTGGTTATTAGAAAATTAAAAATTATTATAGAGTGGCTTGCATAGTTCTCTTGGACAGTTCTGAATTGTTATCTTGGGATTCTTATGTAGTCCTTTATTGAACATTGACTGTATTCCCATGTGAGGGATGCAAAGAAGATTGTTGTTGATATTACAGAAAATAGGTTTTGTTTCTGATTGCTCGTTGCCTCACAGACACGCATGAAGCAAAAGGAAGAGGTCGTCACTCCTCCCTGAAGTAGGTGGGGAAAGACTTCTCGGAGCAGGAGGATGAGAACCAGTTTTGAGGCCCATAAATGAAGAGTTTGTTCAAGGTCCTGTAGCTAGTCAGAGGCAAAGACATGGTCATGCTTTGCCTACTCCCGTGCACCCTCTCCAGCCAGCTAGGTTAAAGGGCCATATGTGGTTACTGACCATGCTGACCAAGACCTTCAGCTCTCAGGCCAGAAGGGCTGTTTTTAGATCCCTGTTTGTTCACTTACTAGGTGGTGACCTTGATCGGACTACTTTGAACCTGGTGTTTCCTTCTGTAAAATAGAAACCACAGTGGATCTTTCTCAGGACTCCTGAGGAGCACACGAGGTGACGTGTGTAGAACCTTTAGCACAGTACCTGGTAGGGACTGAGCATGTGGAAGGTGCTCTAACTGCTTATTGCTATCACTGCATCCTTGTTGTTGGAAAAGAGGCTGCACCTGAGGCCTGTGCCCTTGGCATCTCCAGGACTGTGATCGAATGTGAGGACAGCAAAGTAGCTGAAAGTGGGTTCAGACAAGTTAGCTCTATTTATAGTGACTTGTACATAGTGAGTGGTGACCTGCACATCAACTTGTGTGTGTGTGAATGCGAGTAGGTGGTAAAGACGTAAATATATGTCTGTGTTAACACCCCCCCTTTTTTTGATTGATGTCTTTTGAATTTATGATAACTAGTTTCCTAATGAGTCCTTACTTTGGTTAGTTCAGTTTCCAGTCATTCTGGGTAAATGACAGATATCTTGTGCTATAATGGCAAGTTACAGTAAATACTTTTTGTTTTTAACTTGTTGCAAGCATGGGTACCCTGCTATTTGTATCAAAGTGTGTTGAATTTCTGTAGATTTCAGAGACAGTTGTGGTCGACTGGTAACAGGGAAGAGGTGATGATGATGTTCGCGGGGAAATTCTTGGTAGATGTATTTTATATGCTGTATAGAGCGTAAGTATGGTATTACTGCTTTTGAGGGTCATGTGTCGTCTAGTAGTATGCATATAAATTACCATGGGGAGTAGGTGGATTTGAAAATTCTAGTTTGGCAGATACTTAGCCTCTTAACTTCACAAGTCCTCGGTTTTCTCATTTATAAAAGATGAAATCAAGTGACGTTCAGTTCCATTCCACCCCAAAATGCTAGGTTTTAAGCATTCTTTGATTTTAGCTTATGTAGATAGAGCCAGAATGAAATGTTTGTGGACCGTTTAATTCAGCTGCTGGGCAGCATGGTACATGTCTGTACAATCTGGGGTCGAGCACGGAAGGAGGTCAGTGGTGTCTGCTGCTAGGCCCTCCAGAGGGGAGGTCTTCTTGCCGTTGCCCTGCTGCCCAGCTCTGTCACTCAAAGGCCCCGACTGCTGTCCTGAGTTACAATTACATATGCTTCCTTCACTGGGAGTAACACTTTCGTGTTACTGAACATCCAAAGAATTGTTTGTTTTTTAGTTATCAGGAGCTTTTTACTTGGTTGCAATTTCAACATTATATATATATATTTTTTTAATTTATAGGGAAGAAGATTTCTTAGTTCTCTCTTCAATTGGAATATAAATTTTATTAAAATGATCCATGAGACCATTAAAAACCAGTTACAGGGATTACAAAAGTAAGTATTAAAGGCAATTGATATTTTGTGCTGTCTTAATCTGATTATGAAATATTCTATTTGACTTGACTTTTAAAGTTATATTAATGTATTGGAAGCTTTAAAAATTATCTCTTAGGTTATATTATTTGTTATGTGCTGTTTTTATTATGTGCTGTTGTTTTTACTATGTATTATGTAGTGTTGTATCACTGGATAGTTTTTTCCCTGCTATAGGAAATAATTCTTTTTCAGTAATGACGTTGAATTTAAGATTTTAATTTGTGTTCATTCTTTAAGTAGTCAAATTATTTACCAGTTAAATCTTAGCTTCAGGCGCAGTAAATTTCATGTCTCCAGCACTTCTGATACCATTTGAATGTAATGTCTACTTTCCAGTTTACTGTGGACTGAGCTATGTGATTTGATGGGAAGAGTCCTGCAGGGTAAGAGTCTAGGGATATACTCACAAGCCTGAGCTCCCAGCCTCTTGGAACATCACAGCACTTGGAGCTGTCATGGCAAATGAATGTTTGTTGTGGGCTCAGTGCTTAATCTTACTTAGTGTGCATTTTCAAATGGAATCCTTCAGCTCTCGAGGTGGGCTTGGTTGCTGAGTTTCCCTGTCAGGTAGCCAGCTGTGCTTAAGTACTGAGCTGAGATGTGACTCTGAATCCCTATGACACAGTTCCTGCTATTGGCTAGAATGCTTTCTCCTCCTGTTTCCTCACTGGCAAAATATTTGGGTCGAACCAATAGATTTCTAAACTGATTCTAAAAATCAACTCTGTATTTTAGGGAATTAGGAGTCTGGGAAGTCCAAAATTGACTCCCAAGTCAAAATTTTATTTATAAATTTAAACATTTTTTTTACTCAAGAATTTGGGTCTCAGGGGTGCCTGGGTGGCTCAGTCGTTGGGTGTCTACCTTCGGCTCAGGTCATGATCCCAGGGTTCTGGGATCGAGCCCCGCATTGGGCTCCCTGCTCCGCGGGAAGCCTGCTTCTCCCTCTCCCACTCCCCCTGCTTTTGTTCCCTCTCTCGCTGTGTCGCTCTCTCTCAAATAAATAAAATGTTTAAAAAAAAAAAAAAAAGAATTTGGTTCTCGGCTTATGTTCTCATAATTTCACAGAAAATAGTAAAGATCTGGGGAAACCTTGACTGAGGAGGAAGAAAATCATTTGATACTTCAGTTCCCCTTCTCAAAATTTCTTCCTTTTTCTCCTTCCTGCCACAGGTAGATAACCTGTCTCTGTAGGTATTTGGCAGAGCACCTAGTTTGTGGTGGCGTTTCTCCTTCTCTGGGGTAGGAGGGAGTCTGAACTGACACATGTTAAGAATGTGATTGTTTGGGGGCCCTTGGCTGGCTCAGTCGGAAGAGTGTGCCCCTCCTGATCTTGAGGTCACGAGTTTGAGTCTCATGTTGGGTGTAGAGTTTACTAAAAAAAAACAAAAAACAAAAACAAATAAACTGAAAAAAAAAGTCTAATGGTTTGAACTTGTATTAACTTTTTTTCCACCCCCCCCCCATAGATCTTTGATGGTACACATTGCAGAAATTTATTTCAGAGCTTGGAAAAAGGCTTCAGGGAAAATATTGGAGGTATTTTCTTTTCATTTTCTTAAATGTTAACATTTATTTTTGTTGTATTCTAGTTACTAAATAAGTCGTCATGGATAGTCATTTAAAATCTGTGTTGATAAAAAAAAATAAAATAAAATCTGTGTTGATGCTCTTTGTCAAAATAAAGCCAGATAATGACACTCCATGGGATGGAGATTTCACTCTCATTCCCATAAATTTGTCACAGACACAAGATTCCTGCCACTCATTGAGATGTGCCCTGTATCATGTTGGTAGCTTTATTAGACCTGTGCTGTCCAGCTGTGCACTGGGAATGTGTCCAGTGTGAGCTGAGATGTGCTGTGTGAGAAACACACCAGATTTTGAAGACATAGTGGGGAAAGAAGAATGTAAAATATCTCTGAATGTGTTTTTAAAATATTGCTTGCATGTTGAAATGATAATGTTTTGGCTATATTGGGCTGAACAAAATATATTACTAAAATAATTTTACCTATTTCTTTTTTTTGTTTTTAATGTTCCTACCAGAAAATTTAAAATTGCATTTGTGGTTAGGGTTCTGTTTCTGTTCGGCTGTGCTGTTCTGGAACCTCAAACTACCTCTTACCTTTTAGTTACATTATTTTTGAGAAGGGAAAGACATTTGTCTTGAATATGGCTAATGTTGAATGGCTGTGTAATATCTGCTTTATGAAGATGTGGCTGTGTAATTCACATCACAATAGGACTCCAAGGCCCTTTTGGAGAATATCAAAAGAAAGTGTTTTTGTCTGATATCCTTTATGTTTTCCTCATACTACGTTCTCAAACATGTTTTCTTTCCAAGAGTAAAACTTTTACTCTAAGTCAAAGGGGCGTTTGCTCTTCAGGGAGCAGGCCCTGAGCTGGTGGGTCAGGGAAGGCTTCACTGATGTCTGGAGCTTCCTTCTGTCCACTCTGCTCCTGTGCAGCTTGAGCTTGGTTTATCACTGACTTCCACTTCTAGAAGATAAAACTTGGTCACTCATATACCCTGCTGACAACATCCACGATCATTTTGCAGTGTAAAATTTTTTGGAGGAAAGGGCAAAACCAGGACATTGCTGTGCATTTCTGCATTGTTTTATTGTTGCATGATACTTGTTCACAGGAAAGAATATTTGTCCCCCTTTTCTCCAGTAGTGGTTTTAAAATTAGATGTTTGTCAGGGTGCCTGGCTGGCTGTCAGTGGAGTGTGAAACTCTTGATGTCTAGTCGTGGGTTTGAACCCCACGTTGGGTGTAGAGATCACTAAAAATAAATAAAGCCCAATTTTCAAAAAAATGGATGTTAGTAGTTAAAAACATAACTGTTTGATTGAGTCTGTTCCAAATTGCCAGCTCTTTGTACTTCTCAGGCTCTCTGCCTTCCTTTTCTTCCTCCCTCCTTTCAGATTTTTAAAGCAAGTTCCAAATATGATATCTCATATCTATGTACTTCAGTATGCATCTCTAAGGAATATGGTTATACAATGCCATTAACATACTTAAAATTAACAATTTCTGGGTATTTTTGAAAATATTTATCTCTGCTTTGTTTCAAAGATGTCTTTTTGTAGGTTTTTTTTTGGATTCAGGATCCAATAAGTCTCCTATGTTTGTTTGTTATGTCATTTAACTCTCTCAGAGCATTCCTCTCTGCCCCCCTTTTCTGTTTTTAAAACTTGTGCCATTCATGGAAATGTTGAAGAAACTGGGTCAGTTGTCCTATAGAATGTCTATATTCTGGTAGTTAACTCTGAAGGTTCAACTTTTGTGGCACAAATACCCAGTAGGTGGTGCCACGTACCCCATTTCATCACAAGTCAGTGTGTGGTTCCCCACATGGAGTGATGCTAAGATTTATTAGTGGCTTCAGGTGAAGGAAGTATTTTCAGAGGTAATGGAGGAGGCTAATAGTAGTAGCAGGCTTTCCTGTGTCCTTCCCTAAAGCCATGGGACCCCAGGTGTGGGGGTATAGGGGAATAGACCAGAGGGTCCACCGGTGATTTGGGCTGCTCCCAGTGGTTGGCTCTGCGTCCTTTGCCCGGCTCTGGAGGTCTGGGGGTGTTGTGCGCTAACCAAAGAGCTACCCACACCCCAACCTTGCCCTTCTCCATGGGAGCCCTGAAAGAGCTTGTTTCAGTCACTTTGGAGTCCTGGCCCCCACCTTAAAGGTAGTTCAGCATCAGCTCTGGGGAGCCTGTTGGAACAGATCCAGTCTCTGAGGTCCTCTGGGTCAGGATGACTTAGAAGAGAGGCCCTCAGGCCATGCTCGGTCCCTGAGCCATCTGGCTTGAACTAGCCTCAAGTGGTGGGGAGAAGCTTGCTGTGCCATCTAGCACAGATTTGATATTTCATCAAATAAGATAGAAGAAGCCAAAGGAATATCAAAACTAAAGGGATTCTAAGAGGTACAGATTTAAAATAGGAGAGCTCTGAGCAGGGGATCCTGGTGCTTTCCCTCATGAAGTAGATGAACAGAGCCGACTCCAGCAGCCGCACTGCCTGTCCTGTCATCTGTTGGAGCGCACACGCACACTGAGTACTAACACTGCTTGCCATTCCAGACAATCGAAAATGGGTGCATCCAGGACTTCATGCACCACGGGATCCACCTTCCGCGCAGGTCTCCAGTGCACCCCAGGGTGCGTGAGGTGAGCAAAGCACTTGCCGCCACACCAGTCATGGGTTTTATAGATGATGTCTCAGCTTCTTTGTTTTCAGATTATTGTTTTGTTAAATTTAAAAATTAAGTTAACCCCTCACAAGCATCAGCTTAAAGGGCTTGCTCAAAATCTTAGTATTTGGTATCTGGCAGTTTTAACTAGGAGAAGAAAAGTATGTTGTTAAGAAAGTCAGAACTTCGGGGCGCCTGGGTGGCTCAGTTGGTTGAGCCACTGCCTTCGGCTCAGGTCATGATCCTGGAGTCCCGGGATCGAGTCCCGCATCGGGCTCCCTGCTCGGCGGGGAGTCTGCTTCTCCCTCTGACCCTCCCCCTTCTCATGCTCTGTCTCTCTATCTCACTCTCTCTCAAATTAAAAAAAAAAAAAAATTAAAAAAAGAAAGTCAGAACTTCATTCAAATAATCTTTAAATTCTCTGACATAAAAATGTCCAGAATCGTTACTAACTGCCACTACCGCTTTTTCAAAAAAGAATATTCAAGATTAGTTTTATTATTTGCTTTCATACATTAAATTTTCATTTTGATGTTCTGTAAACCAAATGGAATAAATGTTTGGGTAGTTTCTTTTAATATTAAGGATTTTGTTTTTAAAAGCTAATCTCAGGGGCGCCTGGCTGGCTCAATCAGTAGAGCATGCAACTCTTGATTGCAGGGTCATGAGTTTGAGCCGCACATGTGGTGTAGAATTTATTTACAATAAAAATTTTTAAAAAGCTACTCTCAGAATTTAGATACGAATTTTATACTTCCATTGTAAATGCTCTGACTAAATAAGGCTTTATTATCAGTGTCATAATGACACTGTTAGGTATTTGATAGTCATAATGACCTTGGCAGGAGGAATTGGAAAATGTGGTCTGTTTAAGACATAAGATCAGTGACCTAACCCAGGAATGATGCCTTGTGTGTTTGCTGTTAATTTTGGCAACCGAATACTAAGAAGCTAAATGAACAAAGACTATCTCTTTACTTTCTTATATAGTGAAATTATTATTTATAGAATGTAAATATACTAATTATAGTAAGCTTGAAAGGAAAAGAGGACATTTCTTTACATTATTGATACTTTAGTTTGAGTTACCCAAAGGTAAAAAACCTGGAGATAAATATATCCAATGGTCTCCCGCCTCCCACCCCCGACAACACACAATCTTAGTGTGGCTTTATTAAGTTATAGGTCAGCTTGGACATTTATTTGGCGTTTCAGATTCTATTTAGTCATAAAGAATGGCAGTGTGTTAAACTGGATAAATTTGTGACATAATCGCTTCCTTCTTGGTACCAAATAACTAAAGACTGACTTTTCCCCAAGACTTTTTTTCATATTTTCGGTTTTCTGCTCTGGTAGTCTGAGTAATTAAAATATTGTAAATATAGATTGTCAAGTTTGGTAAAACTATGGGAAAATACAAAGAATTAAAAGGAAGAATATTAAATTTCACTTTTTGAATGCAGTATATTCCTGGACTCTTAATTCTTATCATTGCTTATAACACATTGTAGCTTCTTCCTCAAATTCCTTTTTTTGGTAAACATCACATTTGTATGATAAATTATTTTACTAGTATGTTGAAAGAAGCTTTAGGAAATGCTTCAGATGTTCTTTGAAAGTAAAAATCCCCATACCGTTGCTGAAAATCTTTTTTTTTTTTTTTTTTTTAAGATTTTTATTTATTTATTTGACAGAGACAGCGAGAGAAGGAACACAAGTAGGGGGAGTGGGAGAGGGAGAAGCAGGCTTCCCGCGGAGCAGGGAGCCCGATGCGGGGCTCAATCCCAAGACCCTGGGATCATGACCTGAGCTGAAGGCAGACACTTAACCGACTGAGCCACTCAGGCGCCCCTTGATGAAAATCTTCTAACATTAGGTACTTGGAATGGTTGCCCAACTCTGTGAATATACTAAAGTCCACTGAATTGTATACTTTAAAAGAGTGACTTTTATGGTATGGGATTTATAACTCGATAACGCTGTTTAAAAATCTTTCTGTAAAGGAGCACCTGGGTGGCTCAGTCAGTTGAGTGTCTGACTCTTGGTCTCAGCTCTTTGATCTCAGGGTTATGGGTTCAATAGAGCCCACTTAAAATAAATTAATTAATTAATAAAAATAAAATCTTTCTTGGGTGCCTGGGTGGCTCAGTTGGTTAAGCATCTACCTTTGGCTCAGGTCATGATCCTAGGAACCTGGGATCAAGCCTGCACTGGGCTCCCTGCTCAATGGGAAGCCTGCTTCTCCTTCTCCCTCTGCTGCTCCCCCTGCTTGTGCTCTCTTGCTCTCTCTAAAATAAATAAAATCTTAAAAAAAAAATCTTTCTGTAAAGTGAGTGTACCATTGATACCAAAACTTGGTAATATTGTACACGCACAAAAAAATTATAGTCTAATATCACTTATTACCATCAATAAAAATTCCCAAATAAAGAATTCTCAATCAGAAGAAATAATCCCCAGACTGTAGTTCTTTTAGGGTAAAGTTGATTCAGGTTCACTTAGAGTATAATCTATTGTTGGATAAGTTGTTTAATTTTTATTTTCCACTTTTCAATAATAAAATTTTAGTTCCAAGAGTGGTGAATTAAGGAAGTAAGGCAAAACTGATTGTTGCTGGAGATGAGAGTCTAAAGAGTTGCGGGAAGATTCTGGCTGTTGAAGAGGCAGTAGGAAAAGGCAAAGGAGTGGAAGCTGAGAGCACAGCCCATTCTCCGATTGTTCATAAGCTTGGGGAGGATCAACCTCTAAGTTGAGCTGGTAATGTGAAGGGCCACTGAGCAGTGACACCCATTTTGAGACATATGCATGTTTCAGATGCTCTCTGTAGGTTCTTTGAACCAAAGAGACTTATAGCCAACTCATTTTGGAACCAGAAGGGGCTGTAGAGACCATTCAGGCTGACTCCTTTACACACACTCCTTTTTCTACTTCATCCTGAAGGTCAGAGGTCTCAGTGAACTTTTTTTTTTTTTTTTAAAGATTTTATTTATTTATTTGAGACAGAGAGAATGAGATACAGAGAGCATGAGAGGGAGGAGGGTCAGAGGGAGAAGCAGACTCCCTGCCGAGCAGGGAGCCCGATGCGGGACTCGATCCCGTGACTCCAGGATCACGACCTGAGCCGAAGGCAGTCGCTTAACCAACTGAGCCACCCAGGCGCCCTCAGTGAACTTTTTTGAGATTATTTGACTGTTGGTAGAAGAGTAGAAACTACAACCCACACCTTTTATAACCCAAGGTCATTAATCTTTATTTCTGCCAGAGGCTTCTTTCATGTGATTTCTCTCACACGTTTAGTACTGTCAGTATATCTATCATTGTATCCTAAGGAGAAGTCCTCTTAGGAAAGAATTGTCAAGACTGTGAAGCACCGGGGGTCTGTTTTGGTGAGGACAACCTGCCCTCTCTCTTCAAAGTAGGATCTTAAGTGCTCTTTTTTAAAACAGCATTACCTTTCTTTTCTTCTTTTCTTGGCTCTTAGGTGCTGAGTTATTTTCATCATCAAAAGAAAGTTCGTCAGGGAGTGGAAGAGATGCTTTACAGATTATATAAACCCATCCTTTGGAGAGGACTAAAGGTACAGCTATTAAATACTCCATCCATGTTAAGAACATGCTAATTATGCTTTTGAATTTATTGTGCTCTAATTCAGAATTGTGATAAGGCAGTATAAATAAGACTAGAAGCTGGGGGCTTTGTGAAATTTTGGGATAAATGTTTTATTCTTTTATTAAAAACATTTTTAGGCCTATTAGACTGGGAATCTGAATTGGTTTAGGCTGACTCCACAGTGGGAAGGGGGTTTGTCATGCCATGTGAACCAGCAGAGGCATTGGGGGTCTGCATAGCTGAGCTGGGCCATCCTGGCCCTCAGGACCTTCTGCTGATGACTGAGACACAGGATGACAACCTTCCAGGGGTGTTGGAATGAACATGAGTAACTTTCAACATGGTAAATCTAGTGTTGGGAGAGAGATAGTCACTATTTCTTAGTGACATAAGGTGGACTTTGAGGCAAGGAATCAGGTCTTTATTTTTTTAAGAAGATTTATGTATTTATTTTAGAGAGAGAGTGTGTGTGGGGGCGAAGGGGTAGAGGGAGAGAATCTCAAGCAGACTCCCTGAGTGGGGAGCCTGACCTGGGGCTCAGTCTCATGACCCATGAGATCATGACCTCAGCTGAAAGCAAGAGTTGGAGACTTAACCAACTGTGCCACCCAGGTGCCCCCAAAACACATGGTTTGTACTCTTTTTTTTTAAGTAGGCTCTATGCGTGGAGCCCAGCATGGGGCTTGAACTCATGACCCTGAGATCAAGACCTGAGCTGAGTTCAAGAGTCACATGCTAACTGACTGAGCTGCTCAGGTGCCCCAGGGTCTTTTAATATCTGTGATTAGCGAGCCACGAGTTTGGTTTAGCTCTCTGTATTGAGATACTTAGAAGCATTATTTAGGAAATCTACACTGAAGCCTTTGAATGTTTGCTCCTTAGATTCAGAAACACTCTTTCCTTATTCCAGGCCCGAAACTCTGAAGTCCGGTCAAATGCTGCCCTGTTGTTCATTGAAGCATTTCCTGTTAGAGATCCAAATTTTAATGCTATTGAAATGGATAGTGAAATTCAGAAACAGTTTGAAGAACTCTATGTACGTATTGCATGTGGCTGAGTCCCCTGCGATGTCAGCTCCCTCTGGGCCTGGTGTGGGTCCTGGCTTCCTCTGTAACTCCCTGTCTGCTGCCCTCTAATGGCAGGCTTTCCAGATCCTGACATTCTTCACAGAAACCCGTGTTCCCCCGTGCCTTCTGTGACAGCGTGGACCCAGTTGTGTTTTATTCTTTTCTCTTTGTCACCTTTGGAACACCTAATTACTTATTACTCTATATAGTTTTTTTTTCTTTTAATGGGTTATGTATTATTTCTTTTTTTTTTTTTTTTAGTTTTTTTTTCTTTTTATTAACATTATTTGTTTCAGGGGTTATTACTCTATATAGTTTTAAATGTTTTCTTTTTTTTTTTTTTGAAGATTTTATTTATTTATTTGACAGAGAGCTAGAGAGCACAAGTAGGCAGAGCGGCAGGCAGAGGGAGAGGGAGAAGCAGACTCCCCACGGAGCAGGGAGCCCGATACGGGACTCGATCCCAGGACCCTGGGATCATGACCTGAGCCGAAGGCAGCCGCTTAACCGACTGAGCCACCCAGGCGCCCCTATAGTTTTAAATGTTTTACATGTATTCTTGTCTCCCCAGCATAGAGGCAGTATGACATGTGGTTATAGTGTAGGTCCCCAGATTTGATTCCGCTTCTCTCTAGTTGTGTAACTTTGGGCAAGTCACTAACTTCTTTGTGTCTTTATCTGTGGTTTGGTGATGTTGGTATTGCCTGCACTAAAGTTGTGGTGTAGTGTGGATGAGCAAACGCTGGTGATGTCTTTTTTTTTTTTTTTTTTTTAAGATTTTATTTATTTATCTGAGACAGAGAGAATGAGAGAGACAGAGAGCACATGAAAGGGGGGAGGGTCAGAGGGAGAAGCAGACTCCCTGCCGAGCAGGGAGCCCGATGTGGGACTTGATCCAGGGACTCCAGGATCATGACCTGAGCTGAAGGCAGTCGCTTAACCAACTGAGCCACCCAGGCGCCCTGGTGATGTCTTAAGGCAAGCCTGTAATAATGCCTGTTGCAATAGATTTTTCAAATGACTGATTTTTCAAATGAGACATGAGAACATTAGGATGCCACATTTATTTCCAAGGGTACTGCGGGGATTTTTTCATCTGGCTGGAAAGTGCTAGCCTCTGCTTATTTCTCTACATTCCCTAACATTTTCGGGGCTTCCTAACACAAGCTAAAAAATATTATTTATTGTCCTAGTTAATAGAATAAAATTTTAAGAAGTGATAGCAAAAATGCCATGATAAAGATGGTTACCCATGGCATTCCTAAAATACTTCCTTTTGTTTGTTTGTTTTTTAAGTTTCAGGATTTTTTTTTTTGAGAGAGAGAGAGAGAGAGACCGAGACCTCAAAGCGGGGAAGGGGAGCAGAGGGAGACAGAGAAGCAGACTCCCTGCTGAGTGCGGAGCCCAGTGCAGGCTCGGTCCCAGGACCCTGAGATCATGACCCCAGCCAAAGTCAGACACTTAACCAACTGAGCCACCCAGATGCCCCTGTTTGTTTTTTTATTTAATGAAAACACTCAGACATGCAGCAAGTTGAAATAATCGTATAACGAATATGTGTAGACTTAGCTCTTTGTATGGACATACACACATACACACATATGCACATGTGCACAGACATACACACCTACATAGAGACACACATGCACCTAAAATGAACAGTCATTAGTATTTTGCTGTAAATGCCTTATCTGCATGTATATTTACCTAAAAGTCCCCTTGAGAATCATTAACATGGTGGGGCTAATGGTGGTGGGCAAATCAAAACTAGGTTTTGGTAGTTTTTAGCCAAAAACTATGAAAAACTTTTGCTTTTTTTTTTTTTTTTAAGATTTTATTTATTTGTTAGAGAGAGAGACAGCTAGAGAGGGAACACAAGCAGGGGGAGTGGGAGAGGGAGAAGCAGGCTTCCCGCGGAGCAGGGAGCCCGATGTGGGGCTCGATCCCAGGACCCCGGGATCACGACCTGAGCCAAAGGCAGACGCTTAATGACTAAGCCACCCAGGCGCCCTGGCTCTTTTTTTATTTTTATTTATTTTATTTTATTTTATTTATTTATTTATTTATTTATTTTTAAATTTTTTTAAAGATTTTATTTATTTATTTGACAGAGAGAGGCAGTGAGAGAGGGAACACAAGCAGGGGGAGTGGGAGAGGGAGAAGCAGGCTTTCTGCGGAGCAGGGAGCCCGATGCGGGGCTTGATCCCAGGACCCTGAGATCATGACCCGAGCCGAAGGCAGACGCTTAACGACTGAGCCACCCAGGTGCCCCTATTTTATTTTTTTTAAGATTTTATTTATTTGACAGAGAGAGACACAGCGAGAGAGGGAACACAAGCAGGGGGAGTGGGAGAGGGAGAAGCAGGCTCCCCGCGGAGCAGGGAGCCCGATGCAGGGCTCGATCCCAGGACCCTGAGATCATGACCTGAGCTGAAGGCAGATGCTTAACGACTGAGCCACCCAGGCTCCCCCCTTGCTCTTTTTTTTAATAAAGATTTTGTTTATTTGAGAGAGAGAGAGAGAGAGAGAGAGCATGAGCTGGGGGAGGGGCAGAGGAAGAAGGAGAAGCAGACTCCCCGCTGAGCAGGGAGCCTGACTCGGGGTTTGATCCCAGGACCCTGAGATCATGACCGGGGCCGAAGTCGGACACTTAACCGACTGAGCCACCCAGGTGCCCCAGCGTTTGCTCTTTTTAACCCAGGTGTCCAAATCTATGAAACTTGTTTTTAAATGTGTAAGCATCTGCCTTGGATGTGGTGGTGGAGCGTGTGCTGCCGGTCCAGCCAGCACACGTGTCTCAGGTTGCACCCGCCGTTTCACAGACAGGGTGTGCATGGCGGCCCTCCTCCTGCTGAGTGGGACACATGAGCATCCTCTGTGGGTGTCCTGCAGGGGATAGTGACTGCACACATAGTGACTGAGAGCATGGAGTCACACATTTTGTTTTGTATCCCACTTCCCACTTAATAAGTCTGGTTTTGATCAGATTACTTAACCTCTTTAGTCCTGTTTCTTTTTTAAAACCTGTCAGATTGTGATAAGGTCTCAATGAAAAATTATATATAAAACATTTCGCTCAATCCCTAGCATTAAGATGACAGTGGTTATAGGTGAAGGGGATTAAGAGTGCACTTATCTTTATGAGTACTGAGTAATATGTAGAATTGTTGAGTCACTGTATTGTACACCTGAAATAAATATAACACTATGTTAACTACACTGGAATTAAAATTTAAAAAAATATTATGTAATTAAAATGACAGTGGTTATTACCATCCATAGGAACATCAAAAATATGTAAAGTGATGTGATTATGTAATATAATATTAGGAACATATTGGTGAATCCTCTGTCTCTTGTACTAGAAACTGAAATGAATTTCTAGGGGCGAGTTTAGTTCTAATTTACTAGATGAAAGGTGTATAGGGAGCTGTTGGTCTCTCACAGATGTAGATGCTGTCATATGCTTGGTACTTTGGATATTAGAATATTGGCTAATGATTGGTGTAACTATATCCCTTTCTCTAGTCCATTGAAAATCCCTTATATTGTAAATTGAAGAAATCTTTTTTTTTTTAAAGATTTTATTTATTTTTACTTATTTATTTGACAGGGAGAGACACAGCGAGAGAGGGAACACAAGCAGGGGGAGTGGGAGAGGGAGAAGCAGGCTTCCCGCGGAGCAGGGAGCCCGATGCGGGGCTCGATCCCAGGACCCCGGGATCATGACCTGAGCCAAAGGCAGACGCTTAACGACTGAGCCACCCAGGCGCCCCATAAATTGAAGAAATCTTACTGTGAGAACATCATAGTTGGTAGAGATATTGTATGAATAAAAATGTTTCCACACTACGAAGTTTCATATAATTTTAGCAAATGTGTAATATGTACATGGTTAATAAGTTTAAGAGGCAGGACCTATGAAATAATTGTTTTACAGTGAAAAATAAATTACACATAGGAATGGCAAATTCTTATTAGAGAAAACACCTGAAAGAAATGCCAAGTCTTTGTTAGATTCTAAGGAATAGACCGTATTAGGACTGGTAAGTGGATTGTGTGGTTTTGCACAAGTGGACAGGGCTTGTCAGCAGATTGGGTTCCCCTTGGGTTCTGTGGCTGAGGGACAGGCAGGCCAGTGACCCCAAGGTGACCAGATGGGGAGGGGCCTCCCCTTCTGGTGGCTTTCCCTCCTTTCTTTTTCCCCCTCTGTGGATATGTAGGAGTTATTGCTGGCTTTTCTAAGCTCCTCTGTTCCCGACTAAGGCCATTTTTGAGAGCTCTTCCCTGGCACGTGTTTTACCTCGGGAGCAAATGCATGAAGCTGTCGGTAGCCCTGGTACCATCTGTGTTCATGATCCCAGGTTTGGGCAAGTCTGAGCTCTGGAAGGACCTAGGAATGTCTGGGTCACAACCTTTTCTGCTCGTCTTTTCATGAAATCTGTTCTTTCCTTCTTGTAGAAATCCCTCATTTTAGGGGCACCTGGCTGGCTCAGTTGGTTAAGTGTCTGCCTTCAGCTCAGGTCATGATCTCGGGGTCCTGGGATCAAGCCCCATGTCAGGCTCTCTGTTCAGCGGGGAGTCTGCTTCTCCCTCTCCTTCTGTGTTCTCTCTCTCTCAAATAAATAAATAAAATCTTAAAAAAAAAAAAATCCCTCATTTCCAACGTTGCTATCTCTACTACCATCTCATTTTGGTCAGATTTGGGGGTGCTTATTCATCCTAACTTGAAGGCTTTTTTTCCCCGTAATTAGAGTAAGAATTATTTGTGCTTTTAAACTTTTATAATAGGAAAATTTGTACATAATAATAGAGAGCCTAGTATAATGAACCTCTATTTACCCATAATGCAGTTTCAGTATTTAGTGACCCAAACCTAATCTATTTCTTCTTTCCTTGTTTTGAAGCAGATCTGAGGTATCATCATTTTAACTCTAAATACTTAAGTAGGAATTGCTAAAACAGTGATTTTTTTTAAAAGCATAATCATACCATCGTTACAACTAAAGAAAGATGAAAAGTGTAATTCCTTAATGCTGTCAAATATTGGGTAATTTTTTTTTTTTAAATACTTAAACTTTTTAAAAAAATTTTTATTTTAAGTAAACTCTACGCCACACATGGGGTTTGAAGTCATGATCCTGAGATCAAGAGTCACATGCTCCCCTGACTGAGCCAGCCAGGTACCCCTGGGTTATTGTTTTTGAGTGATATTTCAATGACACTTTTCCCCGTTTTGTTTGAATCTGTGTCTAAATAAGACCCATGCATGTGATCAGCCAATATATTGATAATACCCTGTCCAGTAGCCTCCATCTCTCTCTTTATTGCTTGCTATTTTTGTTGTTAAAGAAGCCAAATTAGGGCGCCTGGGTGGCTCAGTTGGTTAAGCGACTGCTTTCGGCTCAGGTCATGATCCTGGAGTCCCTGGATGGAGTCCTGCATTGGGCTCCCTGCTCGGCAGGGAGCCTGCTTCTCTCTCTGACCCTCCCCCCCTCATGTGCTCTCTCTCTCTCTCATTCTCTCTGTCTCAAATAAATAAATAAAATCTTAAAAAAAAAAAAAAGAAGCCAAATTATTCTTTTGTTTCTTGCATTCTGGGTTTTTTTTTTTTTTTAAGGTTTATTTATTTACTTGAGAGAGTGAGTGTGAGTGAGAGAGCAGGAGGCAGGGAGGCAGAGGGAGAGGCAGGCTCCCTGCTGAGCAGGGAGCCCGACGCGGGGCTCGATCCCAGGACCCTGGGATCATGACCTGAACCGAAGGCAGATGCTCAACCACTGAGCCACCCAGGCACACCAAATTCTGGGTTTTATAGAACATATCCCTGTGGTCTTGTTACTATGTTCCTCTGCATTTTGCATTTCCTGAATATCAATAGGTATAGAGTTGATCAGTTATTTTTGTGGGGATTTTGTTTGTTGTGTCACATTCTTCATGGAGCTATTGTGTGCTTCCATCCAGAGACACACAGCATCTTGTTTCTTTTTGTATCTTTAAAGAGGGTGGGGAGAGAGGAGGAGGGAGGGGGCAGAGGCGGGGAGAGGGAGAATCTCAAGCAGGCTCCACGCCCAGTGTGCAGCCTGACAGGGGCTCGATCTCACAACCCTGAGACCAAGACCTGAGCTCAAACTAAGAAACAGACACTTAACCAACTGAGCCACCAGGTGCCCCCTCTTTTTATCTTGTTAACAACCACTGATCACCATTTCTTGCATTAATTCATTAAGTAGAATAACTTTATTCTGGGCTTAGTGCAGTACAGCATTTTGGAAATTCAAGGAAGTGGCTTACACGGCTGTGTCTGAAGGATCGTCTGAAGTCTGCATACCTCACTGAATGTGGGGATGGTATTTGAGACTCTGCTATCAGCAAAGTCCTATAGATGGGATTGGCAGATATGGCACCACATGTCTGGATTGTCCTTTTTATTAAATGCTCAACTATAGAAATGATAAATAATAAGAGATGTGTGAGTCTGTACAGGACCAGTATTTCTATAACTTGAAATGTCTGCTACATTGTGAATGCATAGAGTGCTAATGTGTAAAGCAAATATTGATACAAAGGGAGCTGATTTAAGATTTTTAAGTCTTTTTCCCCCTCCAACTTATAGAGCCTTTTAGAAGATCCTTATCCGATGGTCCGTTCTACAGGGATCCTTGGTGTTTGTAAAATAACTTCCAAATACTGGGAAATGATGCCTCCAACCATTCTTATTGATCTCCTCAAGAAAGTAACCGGGGAACTGGCATTTGACACAAGCTCAGCTGACGTGCGCTGTTCTGTCTTTAAGGTAGGATTTAAGCAATACTTATTTATCATAGAATAATTAGAAAATACAGGGGCACCTGGGTGGCTCAGTTGGTTAAGCGACTGCCTTCGGCTCAGGTCATGATCCTGGAGTCCCGGGATCGAGTCCCACATCGGGCTCCCTGCTCAGTGGGGAGTCTGCTTCTCCCTTTGACCCTCCCCCTCTCATGCTCTCTGTCTCCCATTCTCTCTCTCAGATAAATAATTAAAACCTTAAAAAAATAAAGATTTAAAAAAAAAAAAGAATAATTAGAAAATACAGAGAAAGAATAATTTTTAAATTATCCGTAATTCTACTCTTATAGATAGACTACTATGGACATTTTGGTTGTACATCCAAAGTAACATTTTTAAAAACCAAATTGAAAGTCTTCTACAAAAAAGGCCTACTTGAAATAATACGAGTTTTTAGTGGATGGCCTGGGTGAGTGGTGCACAGTGTTTTTAAAATAGGAGTTGTATGTAGTACTTACATTTTTTTTGTAATTATACATTAAAATTGACTTTTTTGGTATACTGTATGCACTTTTAACAAGAACCTACAAAACTATCCTTTCTCCCACCATCCAGTTTCAAGAGTTATCAGGAACACATCTGGTCTTATTTCGTCTTTAGCCAGTTCATCATCTCCCACTATTGATTACTTTGAAACAAACCCAGGACACTATATCAGCTCATCTGTAAATATTTCAGTATAATGGTTAAAACATAAGGTCTTGTTACAGTTAATAGTAATATTGTAATAATATCGTATGGTGACAGACGGTAACTACGCTCACCATCGTGAACATAGCTTAATGTACAGAATTGTCGAACCACTGTGTTGCACACCTGGACGAATTTAACATTGTATGTCCACTATAATTCAAATAAAAAAGAGTTCTCTTTAAAAAATCCTTTTTCCTGATAATTGTAAAGCAAAGTGGAGTGTATCAGATCTTCAGATTGGTGACTGGCTTGAGCTTGGGCAGGTCACTCTACCACCTGTTTGAGGTGCACGTGGCTGTGTCCCCCCGATAGGGGGGCTTTGTGCCCTCTGGTTTTCATGCAGGACTGAGGCAAGAAATAGAATTCATGGGCTACTAAAGAAACGTGAAAGGATCGTTGGATCCGACACAAATTGGCTTTGGAGCCCTGTCCGCCAGTAGTTGTTCTGTTTCTTTCAACTCTAAAAATCCTTTAAAATTTGGCCAAGAGAAAGCATTGCAGGATTATTTTATAACTGTGTTAATTTTGTTTGGATAGAACAATGGATGAACTGATTATCAGTGTTGAAACTATACTAATTCATTGAAAGTATGCTTTTTATATGAAACTGTTTTAGGAAAGTGTTATATCTGTAGATATATTTATTTCACTAGTAGTTCACTAATAAGGATGGAACTGGATATTCTCTTAACTGAACTTTTTATTGTTTATGTTCTAAATTTGAGTTCTTTTTATTTCTCCTTTTATTTTTGGTAGTGTCTGCCGATAATTTTGGATAACAAATTAAGCCACCCATTATTGGAACAGCTTCTGCCAGCACTGAAATACAGTCTCCACGACAATTCAGAGAAAGTGAGAGTGGCTTTTGTTGATATGCTGCTGAAAGTCAAAGCCGTGCGGGCTGCTAAGGTAGGACAGGCAGGATTTTATCATTGAAGATGTGAGATAAAGAAGTACATTTGTTTTCACCAACAAAAAGACAAAGTAATTTTAATTCCAAGAGTTTTAGTAATCACATTTAAACTAGCTGATGTCTGGTATATTCTGCCAATTTATTGTGTCATAAAATTTCATTTGTTTTGTGATTTTCATTTAAGTTTCTAGAAGTATCATCAATGTGTGTTTTCTTTTTGGTGAAAGACATTAATGGAAGCAGCCCCCACCTTAAACTATATTTCCATCACGTGCATGAAAGCTTTTGTTCAAATATTGTAACACTTGGCACTCAGTAACTACTTGAATATTACTGGGAGAACTCCCTTCACATTTTACAGAAGGAAGCAAGGAGATAATTGTGTTATGATGTACATTTTAACATGGTGTTAACTTTCGAAGTGAGAGTGTACTCCTTTAGCTTGAGTCCTGTTCAGCTTTTGGCTAAAAATGTTAGTTAGAAGGTTTTTTTTTTTAATTAATTTTTTAATTTTTTAATTTTTTTTTAAAGATTTTATTTATTTATTTGAGAGAGAGAGAATGAGAGAGAGCACATGTGAGAGTAGGGAGGGTCAGAGGGAGAAGCAGACTCCTCGCTGAGCCGGGAGCCTGATGCGGGACTCGATCCCGGGACTCCAGGATCACGACCTGAGCCGAAGGCAGTTGCTTAACCAGCTGAGCCACCCAGGCGCCCAGTTAGAAGGTTTTTTTTTTTTTTTTTTTTTAAGATTTATTTGACAAGAGAGACACAGTGAGAGAAGGAACACAAGCAAGGGGGAGCGGGAGAAGGAGAAGCAGGCTTCCCGCAGAGCAGGGAGCCCGACGCGGGGCTCGATCCCAGGACCCCGGGATCATGACCCGAGCCGAAGGCAGACGCTCAACGATTGAGCCACCCAGGCGCCCCAAGTTAGGAGGTTTTTAACGTCATTTGGTAACACTGTGTCTTTTCTTCCTCCGTGCAGTACTTTTCTGAAATTTACTTAAAAACGCTCGTTTGTCCCAGCACAGAATTTGGGAGCAGCCTGACATGTCCATTAGTCTAGGGTTAACCACGCAGGCCTGTGGTGTGTTCATGCACTGAAGGAATGCTGTGTGGCCGTGAAAGGAGATGAGCGCGCGTGGAAAGTCCCCTGAGATGGGAGTGAAAGCCAGCGTAGGTGTGTGTAGTGTGCTGCCAGCTGTATAAAATGGCCAGCCTATGTACGTGTTTGCTCAGATAGTGTAAGATATTCCTAGCAGAAAAGGAGGAATTCATAACAGTTGCCTGAGGTGAGGGGGATTGGATGTCTACGGATGGGGCACTGGGGAGGCCAGGACACATACTGTTTATGGTTCTTATGAATTTTGAACTGTGAGTTTTTGTTGTTAAAAACTAAAAACCAAAGGCTATTTTACATGACCTCCGTAGCACACATCCCCCACGTCACACCCAAGCGCCCTTCCGTGGTCGTTTTGCTGGACGTCGCTGGACCGAGCGTGGGCTGTTTCAGGACTCCGCTCTGGCCCTCTCATCTGTGTGCGCGTCCTCAGGCCCTGGGCTCTGTTGCCTGCGCTGCTGCAGGTGCCCGTGAAGTCTCGGAGCGCGCAGCCTCCAGCCTTGTTCTTCTTTCAGAGCTTTTTGACTGCTTTAGGTCTTTTGCATTTCCATATGTATTTGAGAATCAGCGTGTCCATTTTAAGAAAAAAGATGGCTGCGATTTTTATCCCATTTGTTATTAACAGCTTAATAAAACTGAGTAGTTCTGAATCTAAGACGGAAATTTTGGTCTAGTGTTGTGTTTGAAATGTTTTGTTTGCAGAGGACTATTGTGGTGATGTCTGGTGAGGAAATATAGAGAGCAGTGTTTTCTCTTTATTAATGAGTCTACCCGAGAGAATAGTGGGGAGACCAGGTAAGATGAGGACAAAAGTTCTTTGACCTGGAAGTTTGGATTTTAGGAGAGTAGCAAGAAAGAAAGCATAATGTTTTACTGGGGTGCTTCTTTCATCTTAAATCTTAGCTGTTCAAAAGCCAGGCAGAGAATGCTTTAGCTGTGAGATCTCTGGAAAGATGGAGAGGCAGCTAACAGGAAGTGGGAGTGGCTGATCGTCCACCATGTCAGAATGACGGGGGTCTCCTGCTACGCTGTCAGACCCTGATCATGCTTGTGTTAGTAATGGACACACTTAACATTTGAAGTGAAAGACCAGTTACCGATTTGCTTGTGGTCTTGTCTGTTGCAGATACCAACCTGCTGGTGATATGTTTGGGTAAAATAAAACTTCAGGTAATTGAAACAGAACAAATCAGAATCCTGAGCTAATTAGAATTGTTCTGCATTATTTGAGAAAGCGAATCAAAGAAAAACAAGCTAATATGGGGAGTTTCTGGAAAGGCAGACACACAGGAAGTGTTAGTTATAAGAATCACCCTGGAACCTGGCGTTTGGTAAGAGTGCCAGTGGCTAGTTCCCATTCAAGATGGTGTAGTCTCCGTGAAGGTCTAGGAGTCAACCTTTTTAATGTGACTGGGGACAGACCGTGAACTTCTCAGGTCCTGGCTCCGTGGCTGGGCTGTTGTGCTGAGATCTGGGATGTTTCCTGGTTGTTATTTCTTGCAGCCAGGTTGGAGCTCTGAGGTCTCGAGTCTTGAAGAGCTCTTGCTTACCTGAGTTCTCAAGTGGAGGGCTTTCTCTTTCCTCTGGATTTTTCCCTCTTGGGAATGGTCTGTTGCTGTGCCTGTTCTGAGGTTGACATTTACTGATGGCAGAATTGACCCATGAGTTCTCATGTGGGGAAGGTGTGATGCTCCTGCTGAGGGTACTGTTGCCCAGAGGAACTCAGCAATCTGGAGTTGTCAGCTCTGCTCCTTGACCTGTTGCTTCCATTCTGCATCGGTGTATGCATCGGGGCCTGCACACCATCGTCCTCCGCCTTCCTGTGAGATTGCAGGCAGCATAGTAGAGCAGGTGAATGGTGAATCCATTCGTTGGCCATTTTGGTCTTGGGTTGAATCTGCTTTTGCGGTGGTTGTGAAATCGCACCAGGTAGCTAGGTGCGCTTGAGTGTTTGGGCAAGTGTTTTTTGCTGGTGTGGTTGTTAGCCAAACCTGCTGTTCAGGATCACAGCTCAGTACACTCACATTCACAACCAGTAGCCCATCTGGACCGACACGCAGGCAGGGAGGGCGCAGGGGAGGTGAGGGAAGAGGGAAGTTGTTACAGCCGCCAGATGGAGCCTCAGACTCGTCACTACCACCTTCTCCGGAACCTTGAAAGTACTGCCTCTCACCCTTAATTGCCAGCCTCACTCAATCATGTTTCTAGTTAGTTGGCCGTGGGCCCTCTTCTGTGAAGCCACTGCCTCTGGTGGGGTGAGGGCTGAGAGCCGGGCCCCCATGCCATCCTCTCTGCCTGCCTTACTGCTGGCGGCACTGGTGCCATTTGCCCCCCAGTACCACTGTGAGTAGCAGTGTTGGGCGTGGGCCTTGGGCTTAGTTACTGTCTTTATTTACTCTAAAAACTTTTTCAGAAATACCAAGAGGAGTCTAAGTGCAAGTGTCCCGGGAGGTTTCTGGGGGAAGTCATCAGTAGCATCAGACGCTCAGAGACTTCCTGGAAGGGGAGGTGTGAATATGTTCATCTGGATTTTCAATAGAAGGTCATTAGGACCTTGGCAGGAACAATTTCAGTGAGGGTAGAAGCTGCACTACTGTGGGCTGAGCTATAAGTGGGGTGAGGAAGAGGAGGTGGGGGCAGGTGGAAGGAAGAGGAGGAAGGTGAGCTGCAAGGAGAAAGGAAATTCAAGCAGAGTTTTGTGGGAGGCTTTTGTTTTAAGAGGTGGAATGACTTGAAAATACTTAAATGCTGATGAGAAAGATGAAAATCCTGGAAAGGGGGCAGGTTGTTAGAGCTAGGTCCTTGAGGAGAATGCATGTCGGTGGTATTATCCCCATTATACAGAGGAGGAAACTGCCAGCTATAGGTATTTGTACAGGATTGCCAGCCGAGAAGTGACTAGGTCAGGATTTGAACGCTCCACCATTAGAATCTGTTTTCTTTCTCCTGCTGTTTTTCTCTTGTCTGGAATGTCTTGCTTGGAAGTTTGTCTCTCTTCTGTAGGCAGTAGACGACTTCGAGGCTTTGGAGCAGAGGGGCTAGAGGACAGTCATGGTCACGCAGCAGCTGTACGGTGGGCTGGAGGAGGCCGATGTGGTCATCTAGGCTAGCTGGCCCCGGAGAGGGGAGGCAGCAATGGGCCAGAGGGTGCTGCCTGCCATGGGTGGTGGACCAGGTATCTCTGGGGTTCAGGAGTGATGTCTCCGACGTAGGGAATAGGGTATCCACTTTAGCTCTCTGTGTCAAAGTGTTGTAAATTTTTCTATTCACGTTTCACATTAATGGGCCGAAGTTGGTGTTTTAGGAAATTTTTAAATTATGAGACTGATAATCATAGTTATCATTTGAGAGTTTTCACCAACCATGATACTAATTAGTTGTAATTAACCCTCCCAGCAGTGTTATACTTCAGTGCCTTATAATGGCAATGCTTTTTAAAATATGGATTTATTCTAATTTCTCTACAGAAGAGTCACAGTTTCTGGTATAGTCATTTGAAATGAATTTTCTTGAATATAAAGATTAGTTCCTTTTTTATTTTGCTCAGGAAATTTTGTTTAGAAAGAGTTTTCAAGATTACAGGGACAATTGACTGTTCCCTTCTGTGTATGTTTTACGTAGTTTTGGAAAATATGCCCCATGGAGCATATTTTGGTTCGTCTGGAGTCAGATTCCCGGCCTGTGTCTCGGCGCCTGGTGAGCCTTGTCTTCAACTCTTTCCTGCCCGTGAACCAGCCCGAAGAGGTGTGGTGTGAGCGCTGCGTCACGCTGGTGCAGATGAACCCCGCAGCCGCCAGGACGTTCTATCGGCAGGCTCACGAGCACACCGCCTGCACGAACATAGGTGGGGGCGCCTGCATCTCCGTGCTCGTTGTGTTGCTCCCTAAGGCATAGCGAATGCCCCATAGCCTCAGTGTTGAACTCCATGCTCCAGTGCACTTTGTAATGATTCCCTTTAAAATGGTGTTTTTAGTTGTTTGGGATTATAATCTCACTGTGAGAAAATTTTGTGGAAGAAACATGTACGTTAACTACCAATTATTTTAAACATTTCAGCAAAGCTGATTCACGTGATTCGCCACTGCTTGAACGCCTGCATCCGGAGGGCCATGCGCGAGCGCCACGAGAGCCACGAGGAGAGGGAGAAGGAGAACGTGAGTGTGCTCGGGCTTGCCCTAGCCCGGCTGCACCGGCGGCCGTGTTTCCTCAGGGAACACAAGGCCCCTGTGCCCCTTGCTTGGAGAAAGGCAGAACGCTGGCATTGCCATGGACTGTTATGTCAGCAATATTTTGACTTCCCATGATCCCTTCAGTATTGGTAATTCAGCAAGTTATTGTAGAGGATCACGAATAATGTTTCTGAAAGAATTGCTCCACATCCTTTGTAGTTCATTGTGGAGCTTGGGTAGGATTTAACACAGGAAAATTTACTACTGGTAACACCTGTCCCAAATTTTCTTGGCCTTAAGCTTCTCTGTATATTTTAATTCGACCTGGGTGTAGCATACACCTGGATTGGATTCTGGATGTTACCACATTTTATAATCAGTGGTGTTAATGTTCTTAAGGATTTACTCGTAGCCACTGCTGTGAGATTCTACTAGAAACATCTGGGGGTTGAATTTCTAGGAATGAGCTTTATTTAGAACTATTTATTTATTTATTCATTTATTTATTTATTTGAGAGAGAGCACAAGCAGGGGGAGCGGCAGAGGGAGAAGCAGACTCCCCGCTGAGCAGGCAGCCCGATGCGGGACTCGATCCCAGGACCCCAGGATCATGACCTGAGCTGAAGGCAGACGCTTAACCAACTGAGCCACCCAGGCACCCCTAGAATTATCTTTTAAAAAATAATTAATTGGGGCACCTGGGTGGCTCAGTTGGTTGAGCATCCAACTCATGATTTTAGTTCAGGTCACGACCTCAGGGTCGTGGGATCGAGCTCGAGTCCGGCTCTGTTCTCAGCTGGGAGGTCTGTTTGAGATACTCTCTCTCCCTCTCCCACTGCCCCTTCCCCTGCCCGCACATGTGTGTGCGCACACACACACTTTCTCAAATAAATAGATCTTCAAAAAAACTAATAAAAATTAAAAAAAATAAAAAGTAGTTAATCAAAGGGACTGGTTAGCTGCTATTTCTTCAGAATCCAGAGTGACCACTTAAAAGAAATTTGAGAGACACATTACTTATAAGCAGTATCCTAAGCTTATAAACAAACTTTCATGCTTATGTACATCTAAAGTAAAATTTGGGAGTAGTTTTGTAGTACCCAAATAGATTAGGAAACTGGCCTTTAAAAGAAGTCGCAAGAGACAGTCTGTCCTTTTGCTGAGACCTGGTCCTGCATGTAGGCCCCAAGGCGAGGTCCTTGCATACAGTCTGACCCTGCCTCAGTCCCCACCTGCGTCCCACCACCTCTGACACAGGCCTCTTTGTAGGAGAGGGTGCCAGGTTTGCTCACGGGTCTCACGCTGGCCTGACGACTTCTGCATGCACCCCAGGGACACCTGTGCCCATGGGCTTGCAGCTGGAGGGCCACCACTCCATCCGCCTAGACTCTGTTTAAACAAGTCCTCGTCTCTTGGGGCGCCTGGGTGGCTCAGTCGGCTAAGCAGCTGCCTTTGGCTCAGGTCATGATCCCAGGGTCCTGGGATGGAGCCCTGCATCGGGCTCCCTGCTCAGCGGGAAGCCTGCTTCTCCCTCTCCCACTACCCCTGCTTGTATTCCCTCTCTCTGTCAAATAAATAAATAAAATATTTTAAATTAAAAACAAAAAACAAGTCCTTGTCTCTATCCCAGTCAGGGAAGCAGGTGTGGAATCAAGGAGGAAAATGTACAGAAAGGGTGGGACTGGGTTTTATCCTGACAGTGGACCCCGACTAGCAGTTCTAGCCACTCACAGACCTCCTCGGCCTCAATTTGGAAAGCCTTCAGCCCAGGGCATTTGGAGTTGGTTCTGCTTTTATTTTTGGTGGAATTTAAGTTCCTCTCTCCAGGGTTTTTCCCTCAGTATACAGATTGTATGGGCAGAATTTTTCAGGAAGCTGACCGCATCGCCCTACGTCTTTAGAAACCTCAGCTGGAGAGGCCAGCATGACAGTCTCAGTCCACGGTTCTGGCGCGTGGGGTCACAGCGTGGGAGGTGGAGGCAGTGATTGATGCCCAGGGAGAAAGCACAGCTTCTCCCTGGGCCACCACTGCAAACTCAGACTGATGGTGGAAATGGTTTGCAGAAGAGCAGACACATAGTTTGTGATGTACTAGTTGAGAGACTATTACATTTTGTAAATTTTGAAGAAACCCTCCACCCCTATTATTAAAAACCTAGGTATTTTTTATAACACTTTGGGTCAGTTTCTGTACCATTAGAAAACACAAGCTTTTAGAAGTGTGTAGGTCTATTATAGTTTATATTAGACAAGAAATACAGTTTGTCGTGTGGCTATTCTCATTCTGTTTAAGTAAACTCTGCACCCGACGTGGGGCTTGGACTCAAGACCCAGAGATCAAGAGTCACATGCTCTGCCAACTGAACCAGCCAGGTGCCCCAAGTTTGTTTTCTTTTAAACTGTCTTTTTCCATTGCGTTTGAGTAGATAGCACAACAGTACCAACTCCTGAAATGAACCTTCTTTTGCATCCCAAGGTAGTCCCTTTTCAGGAAATTGTCTGTAGTGGTTGCTCGCAGGTTATCAGATGTCTTTGGTCAGTCCCATTGTAGGGCTGGCTAGCAGACCCCGTCAGTGTGTGTGTGAGCTGGTTGTGTTCTGGGGTCTGTGTTCTGTGCAAAAGAAGACTTGCCAGGGGGCATCTGTGGCTTAAATGGAGCACGCAGAAGAACATAGCAGCGATTATTGCTCACAGCCAGTGTAAGCTCAGAAGGTGTGAACGGTGTGTTATTTTAGAACAAACTGAGGAAGCCAGTGATTGAGTGGGAGTTGGTCATCATCAGCCCTCCCCAGGCCTGCATAGTGGAGAGCCTGGGGTGATCTGACTGGCCGAGTTTGTAGCTGAGTCTCAGTAGCAATCACATTAGGTAAATCCTTCCCTCCTCCCCCAGTCTGTTCACATCAAAGTGTATGGCAAGAAGTGACATCTTGCAGTAATTCAGAAGATTCAGTAGAAGTATGCTCTTTACTTGCTTATTATGTCCCTAAAGACAATAGTTTATACATTTTGATTTTTAGAGGATTTTTAATTCACATAAAGTGTTGATTGAAAGGATATAGAGTTCATTTAGCATTTATTTCTTGAGTGGGCTTTTTTTTTTTTAAAGATTTTATTTATTTATTTGAGAGAGAGAATGAGATAGAGTGAGCATGAGGGGGGAGGGTCAGAGGGAGAAGCAGACTCCCCGCCGACAGCAGGGAGCCCGATGCGGGACTCGATCCTGGGACTCCAGGATCACGACCTGAGCCGAAGACAGTCGCTTAACCAATTGAGCCACCCAGGTGCCCCTCTTGAGTGGGCTTTTAAAGGCATTTACCTCTACTAGAGATTCTTTCCTTTCCTTTTTTTTTTTTTTTTTTTTAAAGATTTTATTTATTTGACAGAGCACAAGCAGAGGGAGAGAGAGGGAGAAGCAGGCTTCCCGCTGAGCAGGGAGCCCGATGTCGGACTCGATTCCAGGACCCTGGGATCATGACCCGGGCCAAAGGCAGCCGCTGAACCGACTGAGCCACCCAGGCGTCCCTCTACTAGAGATTTTCAAATAGAAGATAAAATCATTTTCATGAAATGAAAATAGACTTGATACCCTTTATGTTTCTTCTTCAGGTCTGGAATGTACTTTTAAAGATAGAGTTGTTGTCATAATAGTTGTTATGATTTGATTCTTTCACAATCAAATTATTTGTATCTTAGGTTCTGGACAAAACATTGTCTGTAAGCGATGTTGCATCCATGGCCGGTTTGTTAGAAATCGTTGTGATTCTCTGGAAAAGTATTCACAGAAGTATGGAAAATAATAAGGAAGCCAGAGTTTACACCATTAACAAGTTTGCCTCTGTGCTCCCTGAGTACCTGAAAGTCTTCAAGGTAAGACTGCTCACACTGTGGGTGGGTGTATTAAGATTGCATTTGTGCAGAATTAGCCAAAATGCCCAACACGCTTACCTGGCAGGACCTGGTTGGTCATGTGTAAGGGGGGATGCTGAGCCAGTGCTCACCTGGCAGGGGAAGTGGCCTCTTGCCTTTCTCGAGGGTGGAGGCCATATGTCTTCCCATTTCATATCCCCAGCACTCAGGGCAATTTGGGGGTGAGTGCTCAGTTTTTCTGTCTTCAATGGTCTGTGACACCATTTGAGAATTTAGTTTGATTAGCTGGGAATTGAGAAAGAAGAGTTGGCAAACATGATGCCATAGCGGCTAAGTTTCGTGGGCACTTTTAGGCATTTGATGGCATACTGTAAGCAAATGGGTTTCTGAAGTGTTTGAGTTGTGTCTGCAAATAGAACCATGCATATAACTTCTATTTGGATGAAGGAAACCTGTTTCTTGACTTTTTACTTCTGAGGGAAGTTCATATTTCCAAAACAAATAGAAGTAAGACTGAGCTAGAGATGAAAATGTACTCCTGATTATAAAGAAAGCCTGGTTTAAATATAGAACGATCATAGGTTTTATGAACCATCCTTCTCTTGATGAATTTTACTTTTGGGCTCTTCCAAAACTGCTTATGTGACCTTGACCCCTTAGCTGTTCTGAGCCTCATTTCTGTGACTGTCAAGTCTCTGAGCTTCATTGTGTCCCTGAAATGCAACTGTGACCTGTTCAGGAAGGTAAATAATCTAAATTGCTCAAGTTATTAGTACATTTAAAAGCTCAAATAATTACACTGGGCTGGGAAACCAGCATTATCTCAAAATTCTCAGACGATAACAGAGAAGCCCATAGAATACTAGATGAGATGACAGATGAGCAGTGTGGCCTCCAGGTATCTAGGGACCCAAGGAAGGCAGTTAATTAATTCAGTTAATTTCAAATGATTCTGGCAAGAGAACTTCTCTGCACTCGGTTGCTCCGAGAACATTGTGGTCTTCTTTATAAATGAATAAACAGCCAATAATCCAGAGAGAGTGGAATTAGTGGTAATTAGCAGTCTGCTTTTGTAACATTAAGTAAACATTTTTTGTATTGGGAGTTGTGGGGGAGGGGTGGGTCCACTCCAACTGAATGCAGAGTAAGTGCAGATCAAATTTCGATGTTGTCCCTGGTTCTGTTTCAAGTGTATTTTGGGGGAAATTGTTATTTTTTTTTCTGTTAGGGTCCACCATCTCTTATTCTCCCAATCAACCGAGGATATTTTCTATTAAGTGTTTTTGATTGAGCCTGGTCTACTCTTTGTTTTAATGGTGTAATCACAATAACATTGGTATGGCTATGGCTTATTAAGTGCCACCACGGATGGGGTGCTGTGGTGTGCCTGTCTCGTTCCTCCCAAAAATGCAGAGGAGGAAACGGACCTTGGCACTGCCTCTTTGCTCTGTGCTGATCCAGCTGGCAAAAACGTGGAGTCTGGTGGGACCTAGATTTGGCTTGGTAGCTCCTAAGCCTATAACATTTTCCATTAAACTGTATTGTCTTACCAAAGATTTTCTGATTATTTTATGGAAAAGTTTTTTTCTGACTAGTTCATTCTCTTGACATTTATATTCAGGATACCAAGTATACAGAGTTAATTTTTTTCCCCCTTTAATCAGTATTGTTTTTAAAATAGAAGTCAGTGCCTCAAAATCAAGGAATTTGTCTATTCTGCTTATTGATGTATCTCCCGGGATCTGGGTTTGCAATTCATACACAGTAGGTGCCTAATAAATATTTGCACAAATTAATACATCACACGAGTGGTAAATGTCACTTAAAACTTTGAAACTGCTTCTCCAATATAAGGCTTACCAGTAGGTTTAAGTTTCCCATTGAACACTGAAAGGAGTGCTCTAATTCCTACCGAGCAGCTCTGAAGATAGGTTATTAGGAA
This sequence comes from Mirounga leonina, assembly GCF_011800145.1. Classification (NCBI taxonomy): domain Eukaryota; kingdom Metazoa; phylum Chordata; class Mammalia; order Carnivora; family Phocidae; genus Mirounga; species Mirounga leonina. Next base: position 531,845 of record NW_023270664.1, read on the forward strand.
GTTATGTGGACAGCCTTTCAAAATGTCATTGCGTTTAAATACCCTTTTCCCCCCTTTTTTATGCTTTTAGGATGATCGCTGCAAGATCCCTTTGTTTATGCTCATGTCCTTTATGCCGGCCTCTGCTGTGCCTGCATTCAGGTAACCCCTCCCTCCCTCCCCTCTCCCCGCCCACCCTCAGGTCATGAGTGAGAACCCTGCCAGGTATCCTCCCTCTCTCTCCCTCCCTCCCCCTCCCTCCCTCCCTCCCTCTCTCTCTCTCTCTCTCTCTCTCCCTCTCTGTTGTGAGTGAGAACCCTGCCAGGTATCCTTCCTCTCTCTCTCTCTCTCTCTCTCTCTCTCTCTCTCTCGTTGTGAGTGGGAACCCTGCCAGGTATCCTTCCTCTCTCCCCCTCCCTTTCCCTCTCTCTCTCTCTCTCTCTCTCTCTCTCTCTCTCGTGAGTGGGAACCCTGCCAGGTATCCTTCGTCTCTCCCCCTCCCTCTCCCTCCCTCCCTCCCTCTCTCTCTCCCTCTCTTTCTCTCTCTCTCTCTCTCTCTCTCTCTCTCTCTCTCTCGCTGTGAGTGGGAGCCCTGCCAGGTATCCTTCCTTCCTCTCTCTCTCTCTCTCTCTCTCTCTCTCGTTGTGAGTGGGAACCCTGCCAGGTATCCTTCCTCTCTCTCTGCCTTTGTCGTACTTAGTTACTAATGTGACATTCAGCAGAATGTGTGGGTCATGCTTCAGCTTTAAGTTCACAGTGGTGATGGGAAAGCAGCAGGATGCAGTTTCCAGTGGGCTCTGGAGTTGCTAAGGAGTATAGGAAGAGCCTATGTGGCCCTAAAGCTGTCCACTTTAATGTCTGTGGGTGTTTCTCAAGCCCAGCATGAAGGGACTGCGGAGTCATGCTGCCTGTGTGCATCTGGCATGTGGCTGCCTGGGCTGAGATGTGCTGAAGGTGCAGAGTGCACGTGGGCTCAGGGCCTGGTGTGGAAGGAGGAGCACGAAGAGCTAGTGGCTCTCTGTCAGTTACACCTGAAGACAACATTGTGGAGACAGTGGGTTGGATAAGATATATTATTGAAATTAATTGTACCTGCTTTTCTTTACTTTTTTAAGGTAGCTGCTAGAAAATTTAAAATGACCTAAGTAGCTTGCTTTTGTAGCTCATGTTGTATTTTTTACTGGATGGTGGCGTTCTAGAGTGTTGGTTATTATCTCAGTAAAAATGACTCATTTTTGTCCGTATTTATGAAAAAAATGAATGTTTTGATGCTAAGCAAAAATTATTCCCAAAAAACTAGGAGTCTTTGCTCTAGAGTCTGATGGAGATGACAGAGAAAAGTGGGGGATTTTATGGAACTGGCATGTCCTTGGTAACTTAATACTCGTATGGGACTGCCTTGACTTCAGTGTTCCTCAGGCTGTGTTCAGATTCCGTGTTTTGTGTTGGAACTTATCCTGCGTAGTAATTGTGGGAAACTATATTTATTCCTGTAGTGGAGAATGTCCAAGAGTTCCTACGATAAGAGGGCCTTATGTACCTTCAGTTTTTAGCTTATTTTTTTTCACCTTTTTGAGGAGTGGGAAACTGTTAACTGAAATGTTAGATCTGATTTTATATATTCGACATTTTCAGCTGTGGTGTGATTTCCACATTAAGAAACCAGGAGGAAGGAGCAGCAGACAAGCGCTATTGTACTTTGTTGGACTGTCTCTGCTCCTGGGGACAAGTGGGACACATTCTGGAACTCATCTGCGACTGGCTGCCAGAAGAACAACCCCAGAACAAGGTGTATTTCTGTCATGTTTCTTTAAAATTGCTGAATGAGGATATGTGCGTGTTAGAAATCATGTTTTCCCGAGAACATGTGTTTTATTTTTTTTTTAAGATTTTATTTATTCATTTGAAAGACAGAGAATAAGTGGGGTGAGGGGCAGAGGGAGAAGCAGACCCCCCACAGAGCAGGGAGCCCAGTGCGGGATCGATCCCAGGACTCTGAGATCATGACCCGAGCCGAAGGCAGATGCTCAACTGTCTGAGCCACCCAAGCACCCCAGAACGTGTGTTTTAATTGTCAGTTTTTTGCTCTGTTCTTTCAGAGTAACTCAGCATCTAAACGGAAAGTGCAAATCCATGACACACACCCAGTAAAACCTGAATTGGCCCTGGTTTACATAGAGTATTTGCTGACCCATCCAAAGAATCGACAGTGCCTGCTCTCTGCTCCCCAGAAGAAACTTAACCACCTTTTGAAAGCACTTGAAATGTCAAAGGTAACTTTATAGAACAGATATGGACACCATGAGAGTTGAGTGAGTCCATGTAATTAGTACAAGTGACAAAATAAGACCTAAATTTTTCATACTTAGAGTACAAAATTTTTCCTGCTGGAAAGGAGTTGAGAGTTGTCTAACCCACTGCTTCAGTTTGCAGACAAGGACAGGACACTCAGGTGACTAACTGGCGGGACAAGAGGGGAGCTAGCTTAGAGTTTCCAGGCCCGTGGATAGCCCTCTTTCTCAGAACACACCAGTCTGTAGGAAGACTTCTTCCTGTACTTCTCTTGCTGTACTCGTCACGCATCGATATGGGAATACTAGGTTCCCCTCACAGTCCTTGGCAGGCTTTTCTAGGAATCTTTGGAGGGTGTTTCCTGTGACCTCAGTATTTCCTTCTTCCTCACTGGCTCTCTGGCCATCTCCAGGGCCAGCCGTAGGCGACTGCCTCTGTGACTGCTGCTGGTTTGGTCAGCCAGAGGCCGACCCTCCAGTGCTTAGCACCAGCATTAGATGGGGGAAGAGGAGGCAGAGGTCTGAAGGAGGAGAAGGAGGCGCACAGCTGTCCAGGGCACACATGGGCCAGGGCTGGCAGCCAGGCACGGGTAGGAGGTGCTGGGATTTTGCCTGTGGACTAAGCTGGGCACTGGCTGTACTGCTGCCCAAAGTAGGGCGACCTGTGGGTTCTGGGGAAGGTGGGTGGGCGCGTTCCCCCTCAGGCTTCGCTAGTAGGGACACAGATGGTAGCCCTACTCCCTGTCCATGTGACAACCAAACACATGCTCCCTGACACTTCCCAACTCTAAGGCACTCCTCCTTTTAAGCTACAGGGTTAGGGCGCTGTGGGCAAGCTGAGGCTCTGGCCCTGCCTGGGTGGCGAGAACATTGTTCTCCCGAGGAACTGCCTTTCTTTCTCTTTCCTTTGATGGCCTGGGCTCATAGCCCCCTGGCTGGGAGCAGGTCACAGTTTGCCCCAGGGGCAGATGCTTTGTGTGCTTGATCCTGACAGTTTCCTGAGCAACAACTGTTAAGAGATTTTATCTTGTCCTTTAGAAGGGAGGATCTGCTCATGAAACCAATATTATGCTATACGTTAACTACCTAGAATTTAAATAAAAATTCGAAGCAAAAAAATATAAATTAAATAAATGAGTAACCTAGAAGGGAGGATCTTTTGGGGGGAGAGGAAGGGAAAACTGTACATTTCTCAGTTTTGTTGTGTTATTAGATCACCTCCAACTGTAGCTACGTGTCAGGTTCTTCAGAATATCCTCACTTATATGGTGTGGTAGTGACTTAGTAGTCGGAACATGGCCACAGGTTCTTTTATTTTGCAGGCCGATCTGGAATCAATTTTGCAGTTGCCAGGTGGGAAACCTCATAACTTTAATGAAGCAGTGGCCCTGCGAGCCTTCAGCCTCCACTGCCGGCTGAGTATTCATCTTCAGCACCAGGTGAGTCTGTCCCTGAGTGTGCGACTGAATACAAAGTCTTTTGGCAGAGCTGGTTCCATTACTAATTTGTCTTTCTGTTGTTGGACAGTTCTGCTCAGAAGGGAAAGTTTACCTGTCCATTTTGGAAGACACTGGGTTTTGGTTAGAAAACAAAGTTCTGTCTTTTATTCAAGATCAAGAAGAAGAATATCTCAAGCTTCATAGGGTTGTTTATCAGCAAATCATCCAGGTTAGAAGTCTTAAAACATGGAAACTTTCTCTTCACCAAGTCTGTGATGTGCTTCCAGATTTTATTTTCTATTTTAAAGTTGTAACTTTGGACAGTAGTGTTGCTCTTCTTCAGTATAGCGTCATTTCAACACCCAGAGTTTGTCTTTTCCCAAAACATAAACCGCATAATATTTATGGAGTTTTACACCTTGCATGTAATAGGTTTTCATTAATGTTTGTGGAATGACATAAAATCGGTTTCCAGATTTCTTATGGAAATAAAAATGAGAACTAATGTATCTTTATGAAAATTCCTTTGTAAAACATCTTTGTAAACACTTGCTTTAGGAGATAATTAGTAGTACAGTCAGATATTAGAAGCTTCAGATATTAGAAGCTTCACCAGGCTGAGAGATCAGCCTCCTTCCAGGTGGTCTGGGCGCAGGCTGCATGATTACCTTTTCCTTTTTTGGCTCTCAGTTTCTTGTAAATCACACCGCACATCTGTGTCTCTTACAGACCTACCTGACAGTATGTAAGGATGTTGTGATGGTTGGCCTTGGCGATTACAAGTTTCAGATACAACTTTTACAATGGAGTCTCCGAATCATGCAAACAGGTACACTTCATTCATTAAAGGACTCGTTTAGAGCAATTAATAATCAAACCAGTCCCTCTCACCTTCCGTCACTTTGCTGACTGGGACTCTTGCTTTCGGGTGACAGATATGTAACACAAACTAGCTCATAGGGACACAGATGGTAGCCCTACTCCCTATTCCAAAAAGGAATTCATAGGCTGATGCGACCGGGAAGTTCAAAGGTGTTTTTGGTGTCAGGCGTGCCTGAGTCCGGAGTTTCTCTCATGGATTCTTCTCCCAGTGGTTTGCCTGGTTGTCAGGTGACTTTGCCTTGTGGTGGTTAGTGCAGTGGCAGCCCCGAACCTGTCTGCTCACCACATGGGGAGCGTAAGTCGGGTTGTTCAGTGCCCCCTTAGGACCACTGGGAAGTTGCTGTTACCCCGAGGACAGGGTGACAGTGGAACCTGCAGTAACTGATACCATGGCATCTGTGCTTGCTGCATGGTAGGCGCTGTGTTAAATGAGTGAGTGAGTGAGAGATCAGCCTCCTTCCAGGTGGTCTGGGCGCGGGGCTGGGCTGCGTGATTACCTGGAGTGGCCTGACCAGGGCCCAGGGCCAGACTCTCACAGCCCCATCTCTGGATGGCCTGAGGAGTCGGGGAGTGACCCAGGCTTTGTCCTCTGCCTCTCCCCATAGTTTGGCTGAGGAGAGTACTGCTGGCCTGTGGCGCCCCCGCCCCCTCACGCAGCACCCACTGGCTCATAAAACTGTTTCTGTGATCTGACGCTACATCTGGTTGTTTCTGCTATCTGTATTAGAGACTTGAAAACGCAGTATTTAAGTTTCTTTAAACCTACATATCTGCCAGAAGACATTGAGAATGACTTTATCATTTGTAGATGCAGTGTTACGATTTGGACACAGAGTCAGTGAATCTGTAGTTAAGTTTGCAGTGAGTCCCTGGTGGTGCTGAATGTTGTCATGCAGGCAGACTCCGGGGTCGGCCGGTGGGGCCGGTGCTTGGGTGTCATCCGCTCTGCTCTGCCACTTCAAGTATGCGTTTCTTGAAGCCTGTAGTACACGCAAGGTCGGGTATGAGTTGTTTTAAAGACCCACAGGTAAAGACTGAGCATCAGCCAGAACAAACACTGTTTGTTTCAGAATCTGGCTTTTCTTCGTTCAGTGTTTTATCATTTTTCCTTTCTGTTGTGAAAACATTTTTAACTTAAGTTTAATGACTGAAACAATGAAAAATGATTTGTATTTTTTAAAACTTCATTTAGCATTTAGGAATTCTTTCTCCTAAGAACTGACTCTACTTTTAGTATTTATAAAATTTCCATTTCCAAGGAGGTAACTTGAATTTTAGATCTCTGATGTTGCTAGTTTCATTACATAGAGGTATCTGTTCCCCAGAAATAAGGCCTGAAGCTGCTGACTTTATACCTGAACCAAACTGAAATGATCTTTGCTTCTATACATTCCAACAATTAGAGGCTCCCGGGGAGCGTCAACCGTGGCCATCCTTTGTAACCCTGTCGCAAGTAGGATCATACTTAGCAGCTTAGCGAGGCATACCCAGGGTCTGTTGTTCACGGGGCTTCTTGCTCTACTTGGAAGAGTCCTAATAAAACTTTCTAATTATAAAACCAATCACATTTATATCACTGATATTATAATATGGCATTCTTCATGCTGAAGTGCATGTTCTAGAGGAGGTGTCCTTGAGTAGAGCGGAGTCCCCATCCATAACCCAAATGTAAAAAACCTAAGCTCACACAAGAGCAGGTGTCTCAGCTGTAATGCAGTGCGTACGTCTTGAAAAAACACTGTGTGTTCTGCAAAATCAGGGACTGAAAAGCGACAGGGCCTGTGGGAAAAGACCGTCTGGGGCAGGTGGTTAAGATAGCGCTGTGTGCCGGAGCACTAGGAGATGGTAGTCCTCCAGAAAGTAACCAGCCCATTTAAAAAGGGAGGTTACATTTCTAGTAAACAAGGAGTAAGGACAGTAAACCTAGGGGTTTGTCCTAACTGAAAGGTGGATGGGCCACTGGCATGGAGCCTGGGGGGGCTGGGCCAGAGGGACTTGCAGGGGGGAACACATGACAGGCTGAGGCAGAGCAGAGGAGGCCGGGGTCCACGGACCCCCATGCTGCGCTGCTCCCTGCGGCTGCTGCCATGGGCTGGGGTAGTGAGTGAGCTTCTGCTTGTTTGCAGATGCCGTCCCTGGGGGCTGACATCACTCCCCGCAATTGCTTTGGACCGCTTCCCTCTGGAGAAGCAAGAACTTCCAGAGTCAGGGGCATCTATTCTGTGTGGCTGTGAATTTCTGACTTATCTTTAGTAATGTGTTGTACTTTACTTAACCACTGTCTATGTATATTTGGTTATAAGGAACACAGTGCTTGAATATAATGAAATAGCTTTGAATTACAGTTTTTAGCTTTTCCAATTTTTGTCAATAGTTATACCAGTTAAGTGTGTGGTTCCCCATACACTGTGACCTTGAGGATGGTTGAAAAAGGGCAGCACTCTTGTTTGCTGGGCCTCTCATCTTCAGCACATCGGCCTCCTCTGAGCTGTCCGTACTTTGATTTCAGAGCCTAGCATGCTTTACTGCCCATTGAAGTGACTTGCATGTGTGCAGAGTGTGTGTCCCTCTGCCTTTAAATAAGAGAGATTCATTTGTTGAAAGTTTCTATTATGTTTGCAGTGATTTTAGAAACTTTGTTGATTCTGGTAGTTCCATAGACCTTTTGAGGGGTAAACTTGACTGGAACATAACCAGTTATTTTACTTACTTTAGCAGGTAAATTTGGGTTTGGGGTTAGTTCTTATCTCTGTCTCTTGCAGAGCTTACTATATCTTACTAATTTGTTTTCTAAACTGAGGTTCTTTACATGGTCCATTTCCTGTGTAAGGTCATATGATTCCTATATAAGGTCAAAGAGGTCATACCTCTTTTTCACCTAGATAATAGTCTATTAATGAGGAACATTATTTCTGTGCTTTCCCATATGACAAGTTTTAAAAACATAGATACACATTTTATATAATTTATATATGTGTTTATATATGTAGTATATAGTTTGTATGTTTACGTAGTATATATTTTTAAATGTATACAAGAAAGAATCATGCAGCATGGCTCCTGCCCAGGGAGAGCGTGCTGTCTAAATGGGGAGGCACTAATGCACACAGACCTCAAAAAGGTCAGTCAGTGAGTGTCAGGCAGCGTGAGGGTCCAGAGAGAAGTAAGAAACAGTGATGATGCTTGAGAAGCTTCTGGAGGGTGAGACCCCTGGCTCTGGTTTTTTTTTTTGTTTTTGTTTGTTTTGTTTAAAGATTTATTTATTTGAGGGAGAGGTTGTGTAAGCAGGGGTGGGAGGGGAGGGAGCACAGAGAGAGAATCCCAAGCAGGCTCCACACCCCCAGTATGGAGCCCGACGTGGGGCTTGATCTCATGACACTGAGATCATGACCTGAGCCAAAGGCAGACACTTAACCATCTGAGCCACCCAGGCGCCCCAACACTTTACCAAATTAATGCAACACAGTAAAGGAAGTGATTCAGAAGAGAAAGACAACGATAAACTACAGAATGTTAGAAATTTAGCAGAGTTGGCCTATGACATTTGTAAATCACATTTTGAAAGCTCTTGGGCCATCCTTCTTAGACTTGTGACAGTAGAGCTGGTGTTAATTTTGCCATTATGTGAGAAAAGGAGACATGTTCTCTAATCCATGTGATCGAGGGGCCACACTGTCCACATGTGTAGTGAGCCCAGTTCTTAGTGATCAACTTAAATATACTGTTATTGTTGTTGAAGGTATTGGTGTTATATTTAAAAGGAGAAGGTTTTTAAATTTTATTTATTTATTTTAAAATCTATGTGTGTTAGGGCGCCTGGGTGGCTCAGTCATTAAGCGTCTGCCTTTGGCTCGGGTCATGATCCCAGGGTCCTGGGATTGAGCCCCGCATCGGGCTCCCTGTTCGGCGGGAAGCCTGCTTCTCCCTCTCCCTCTGCCCCTGTTTGTGTTCCTGCTCTCGCCGTGTCTCTCTCTGTCAAATAAAATCTTAAAAAATAAATAAATAAATAAAAATAAATAAAAAATTTATGTGTGTTAAAATTTATTTTTTAAAAATATTTTATTTATTTGAGACAGAGAGTGAGTGAGAGAGCATAAGCCGGGGGAGGGAGAGGGAGAAGCAGACTCCCCACTGAGCAGGGAGCCCTACACGGGGCTCAGTCCCAGGACCCTGGATCATGACCTGAGCCGAAGGCAGACGTTTAACTGACTGAGCCACCCAGGCACCCCTGTGTGTTAAAATTTAGATTAATCTGATCGACCTGGTATTGGCTTGCCAGTAACAATTTCTTTCCAGTTACCATAATACACATGTGTTGTGTGAAAAATGTAATAATTTCAGCTAAATTTTGTGGTTAGATAACTGATTTTTCTAATATTCTTTCTAGTGAAGGGCTTCTTTTATGTGTCATTACTTCTGGGCATTCTGAAAGAGGTAACCGGAAATTCCTTGATGCAGAAACCAGACTCAGACGAAGAAGTTGCAACGCTGTTTGATATGGTCCAGAAAGTATTTCAGAAACTGTTGGAATGTATGGCCCGGAGCTTCAGGAAGCAACCAGAAGAAGGCCTGCGGGTACTCACGCCTTCCCAGGATGGGCTGTTAGTCACTAGACAGACAGTGCTCACCAAGCGGACAGGGGTGCATGGGGACGTGTCACCTCACACACAGGCTCGGCTGGCATTCACTTGTGCCACTGGGCTGTTGGGTGGTGTGCGCCTCAGTAATGGGAGATAATTACCAGGTGCTGTCTTGCAAGTGGTGCTTGCTGACCTTTTTCAGAGCATGGTGCAGTCAGAGAGGTGGTGCTGTCTGCACCTGGGGCAGGCGGGCCAAGAGCCCACCTTTGACTCTTAGTCTTGGAACAGGTTTTAATGAGCCCAGGTCAACAGGCCAGCAGCAAGAGTCTTCTGCCTGGCAGGACAGGAAACACATAACTGATTGCAACTGGCTTGTGAATGCCCAATTGTTATTTCATAGAGTTTTCCAACTAAAATACACTTTTGAGAATGCTGATTTTGATTATTTGTACATGACAAGGGGAGATAGTAAGGAGATCTGAGTCAGCAATGGGAAGGGAAGGATTGGGTGTTGATAAAGGGCAAACAAGATTGGGATTCCTGAAACTCTGGGGAGGACAGTAGGAATACTCCTGTAAAGTGTCTTTTTTTAACCACTAAGAAATGACTGGTGTGTTTTCTTGTAGCTTCTTTATTCAGTTCAGAGTTCTCTCCATGAATTTATAATGACCGTTCAGTCTTGGCACATGGACACGCCCGTCCATCGGGGCATGCTCTCGACTGTGATTGCTGCATCTGTGGTGGAGATAAGTCACCAACTACGGAAGGTGAGGTCTGCTCATCCTGAAACCACCATGTCTGCTTCTTTTTTTTTTTTTTAAGATTTTATTTATTCATTTGACAGAGAGAGACACAATGAGAGAGGGAACACAAGCAGGGGGAGTGGGAGAGGGAGAAGCAGGCTTCCCGCGGAGCAAGGAGCCCGATGCAGGGCTCGATCCCAGGACCCTGGGACCATGACCTGAGCCGAAGGCAGACGCCTAACGACTGAGCCACCCAGGCGCCCCACCATGTCTGCTTCTGACCATTCAACATACTCTTCTCTCCTAGAAGCACATTTTCATGTTTTCCCAAGTATTTTTTTTTTTAATTTTTTTATTCTTATGTTAATCCCCATATATTACATCATTAGTTTTATTCCCAAGTATTTTTTAAGAACCCAGAGTTTAATAGGTGTCCTGCTTCTCCAGCCACTGCCCCTCACAGTTCGTAGCTGGCTGATGACTCGAGTCATGTGACTACTGGAGAATTTTGTTAAGGGTGTTGCCATTTTGATTAAGACCCAGTGAGTAGTTCCATCGTGAACTTTTTTTTTTCCTTCTTGCATTTTGGGTATCAACATGAGTTGATATATTTCTTAAGACTCTTCTCTCCTGACAAGGCGAAAGCAGCCATGGTCAGTGGTTAGCAGGATGCAGCATGGCCTGACAGTGCAGTTTGGGGTACTTCACGTCTGACGGCCTTACGTTTCTTTTTCATGTCTCAGCATAGGAAATTTGAACCTCTGATATCAGTTTAAACAGATAACTTATTCATTCCTACTCTAAAGGACTGGCTGTTTTCCTAGCAGTTGCATAGTTCTTACGGTTAGCCTACTTGGGTAAAGATCAACAAAACCAGGATGATAATTCAGATCCGAACAGAAAGCTGTTTCTCCAGTGAGATCCTTGAGGCACTGAGGGAAGGCGCACTCCGGAGTAGTGACTTAGAAGGTAGAAAGGTGATGATCGATTTTCTCAGTATGAGAAGAGGGCATCTGACAGTGGCATTGTGTTATATAAATTCTGTACCGTAAGACCATGAGTATAAAAACAGCCAACTAAATTGCTAAAAACTTAATGGAATTTAAGGCCCTCCTTAAAGCTTAAAGCTTGGTTTAGGATCTTATCCTAACCAAGGATCTAGTTACTAGATAAAGATGGAATTATACATGGAATAAGAACTAGAATTTATTTACTCCATTGAGCTTTATAGCTAACAACTATAAATAAATCAATTAATGGCCTGTGGACAAACATGACTCACTGTCTGTTTTTGTAAAGGAACTTCTATTAGAGCACAGCCACGCCCAACATTTACAAATTTCCTTGGCTGCTTTGTCCGTAACTGCAGAGTTGAGTAGTCCTGACAGAGACTGTTTTGCCCACAAATCTGATATATTTTACTACTTTATAAAACATGTTTGCCGACCTCTCTTCTGTCTCCTTACTGATTTGTCTACTTGTTCCACTAATGAGAGTTTAGCACCGTGGTGGACTTGTCTCTTTCCGTTAATTTGCATGTCTGTAGGAGCTTTGTTGTTAGGTGCATACATGCTCAGGACTGCTGTGTCTTTCTGATGCATTGGCTGTCTGATAGTTTAAGAGACGGCTTTTAGTTTCAGCATGTTTTTCTACATGTTCAAAGTGTTTTCTATAATCACCACATGGGCATGCCTTTTTTTGGGGGGGGTCTAGTCTCTGCCTTTTACCTGGGGTGCTTAGCCCATTTGATTTTAATGAAACCATCGATGTTTGTATTTAATTTGACAATTTTGATGTTTGTTTTCTATTAGTCCCCCTACTTTTCTTCTTTTCCTGCCATTTCTTGATGAATCAGGTGTTTGTACTCTTCCGTTTTATCTTCTCTGTTGACTTTATATTGTCCTTTGTGTAATTGTTTTAGGTTTCATTTTAGTATGCATATTTAACTCATCAATCTCCCTAAGAAATTACGGTATGCCTGTGCATCGTAAGAGTCTTGTAACAATGTTCTTCCGATTAGCATTCTCCTACTCTGTGCTGTTATATCTTACTGCTACATATGCTAAAAATCTCAAGATACATTTTTTAAAAGATTTTATTTATTCATATTCATTTGAGAGAGAGAGAATAAGCAGGAGGGAGAGGGAGAGGGGATCTGAAGCAATCTCCGCACTGAGCACAGAGCCCGATGCAGGGCTGGATCTACGACCCTGAGGTCATGACCTGAGCTGAAACCAAGAGTCGGACACTTAACCGACTGAGCCACCCAGGCGCCCCAAGATACATTTTATTTTAACCAGTCAATAATCATTTGTCTATATCAGAAATGCATTCACAACATTTAAGATGTAAAGCATTTTAATGAGAAACAGCTATTTCAAACATAATAATGATTGGACTTTAATATCCAAATTAGTATTATGAATCCTCCAGAGGGCATATGGAAAGGCTGTTTAGAAGTACTGTGTAGTTATACCTGAGTCGAGTCCCCTGATGGCCGAGAAGTAGACGAGAGACAGTATGGGATGTATAAAGGTGGATGGAGTGAGGAGGAGATGGGGGGGATCAGGCAACAAAGACATAACCCTCCCCGCCCCCCCCCAGCCCCCACCCCTTCCAGAGCAGGGTTTTGGATTTAGATTTTCCAAGGAGCCATTTGCATGTGGAGTTCATTCGCCACTAATGGATGACTTTAAACTTGTAAGGTTGGTGATGAGGGGCATAAATCCAGAGCCCCTTACGTGGGTCCAGACCAACATTATTGCACCGTGGGTGGTTCTCCAGAAGAAACTGGCAGTGCTGGGGAGGGGGTACCACTGGGATCTGCTGGGTGGAGGCCAAGGATGCTGCTCAACACCCTGCAGTGCAAAGGATGGCCCACAGCAAGGAATTATTCAGTCCAGGATGTCGGTCATGCTGAGACTGAGAAAACCCGATCCTGGATGATTAACAACAGCCAGTTAGACCTGCATAAAAGCACATTATTTACAGAGAGTGCTCCCGCATTACAGGCTGTCTGAGAAAAGGTTTGTTGAATGTTTTTATCTTTTCACTTCTGTCCAATGAATAATATACCCCTGTCTACAATAATAATCATAATTACTATAGATATTTCAACAGTTAATAAAAACTATTCTTTTTAGTTTCTGGTTGAAAACCCACAGCGGTATAAAACAAGTTACTAGCCTGTCTCAGTCTCAATTTAGAAATTACTGATTTGGAACTTCTTTTTAGGTTTCTAATATGGAAGAGCTCACCACCCCTGAGGTTCTTTCAGACCTCCCACCATTTTCAAGGTGTTTAATAGGAATGATAATGAAGTCTCCGGATGTGATCAGGTAACCATGTTCTCTTTACTGTCCTGAGATTCTCCTTGTGACTAGAAGCTCTCAGTAGATTTTGCTGTATTCCTTCAGCTCTCAAAATTTCTCAAAGGTGCTTTTTTTCCCATGAGAAAAATGTTTCCTAGAATTTTCTCTCATCAGCAATTAAAAATAGTTGCATTTTTCAAAAATTTTGCATTATACTTCTACAAAGAGAAATTCAAACTTTCTGTCAAATACATCCATCCGAAAAGTCCCTGGTTATGCTTACCATAACTAAAATTCAGCTGGAGGGAAACATTTAAAATGTCGCTGTGTAGTAGAATACTTCTTACTAAGGATACGCCGAACACCTGCCTGGGTTCAATGCCAGCGTGGTTTCTTGGCGCACGGTGCTGCCCGTGTGTCCCTTGGCTGAAGCCCAGGGATTGTTGTGGCACACTCAGGACTGGTGGAGTAGAGAAGGAAAGGTTTCGCAGTTGTCTGATACCTGAGGAACTGCAGTAGTAGATACAGTCAATGAAAACGTTAAAAGCATCGTATTTAGCATCCACGAGTTATTTTCAGTGATATGAAATCTTTTTTGTGTGCATTGTGGGTATACAGAGTAGCTTTTCTCGGTTACCAGAACGTCCCTATTCTCTTTCTAGCAACATCATCTTATGTTAATATCTTACCTGTGCTGTGATTTGGCATGCTTATAGTGAAAAGTATGAGAAGAGTTTAATCAACTTCCCACTACCTGAAAGCTAGAATTCATGGTAGTTGATGAATCTTGGCTATCTTAGTCTTTTCTATAAAGTATTAGCATATATACTATAGAATAATTACGGATTTTTATTAATTTTTTTTGCAGGTCATTTTTAGATGAATTAAAGGCATGTGTTACTTCTGATGATATTGAAGGCATTGTGTGTCTCACAGCTGTTATGCATATTATTTTGGTTATTAATAAAGGTTGGTTAAACTTTCTCTTCTACCGTCTGGGATATTGCTGGGTGTGATCTCATACAGAACTGTTACAGGATGTTTGAGAACTCGGTTCCTTGTTGCCATGTCCCCTGCCAGTCAGACTCCCCCAGCTCTTGCAGCCTGTCGTCCCATGCTCTGAGCACACGCCGTGTGCTGGGCTCCCTCTGCTCAGCTGACCCTGCACTAGCCTAGAAACCAGTCCTGTCCACCTGTCGCCTTCCCCCACTGGACCCATTACATGTCCCTCTCTGTGCCTCAGAATTGAATTTCTATTGATTTGTCATGTGTTCCCTGTGCTTAAAAATCTGAATTTATTTTTGCTCATGATGGGTGGGTTTTTGGTGTTAATACTTAATGTATCTGCTTTTTTACTTAAGCCTTATACTTGCGTGTTTTGAATATCCCAGCCAGTTGAAACAGTACTGGAAAAGTAGTTGGAGATACCTATGAAATGCTCACCTCAATATAAAATGCAGTAATGTCTCTGCGTATTACTGTTAAGTTTCTGTATTTTTTACTCAGTTTTACTAATGTTGAAATCATTTTCTAAGATGTAATGTATTATAGACAAAGAGGGCTCCTATTTTTTTTTTTTTAGATTTTATTTATTTATTTGAGAGAGAGAGAGAGACAGCGAGAGAGGGAACACAAGCAGGGGAGAGAGGGAGAAGCAGGCTTCCCGCAGAGCAGGGAGCCCGATGCGGGGCTCGATCCCAGGACCCTGGGATCATGACCTGAGCCGAAGGCAGACGCTTAACGACTGGGCCACCCAGGTGCCCCCAAAGAGGGCTCCTATTAAAACAAGCTCTCCCCGTAAGCTCTAATGCACGGCATGTCTTCGGGTTTAGGATAATACTTTGTGACTAGTGTTACCCATGCTGGACATCAGAAAAGACTTCTCTAAGGGACTTTCACCTGAGTTGAGGTCTGGAGAATGAGGGGACATTCCCCATGTGAAGGAGTGAGGGTGGGAGGTATGGTGCTGATGAGCACCTAGTACTTAATAGGTACTTAAATTTGTGCCGCACAGTGATGACACTGAAACATGGTAGCTGTTATCTGTGGTGGAGGTCCAGGTGAGGATCAGGTCTCTGATGGCACAGACAGAACTCATGGGATCATGTCCATTGGAGCTGTCCCTCAGAGCTAATGGGGTGCCTCCGAAAACGCCTGCTTGATCTTCTCACATCCCTGTCGGGACGATTACTATTACACAGGTCAATGGGTAGATTAACTCGAAGGGTGGGGTGGCTCAGTCTTACTGAACTTGTACCCACATTGATAGCAGAGTTTTTTTAAGATTTTATTTATTTATTTGAGAGAGAGAGAGAGCACAAGAGGGGGGAGCGGGAGAGGGAAAAGCAGACTCCCCGCCGAGCAGGGAGCCCGACGCGGGACTCGATCCCGGGACTCCAGGATCATGACCTGAGCCGAAGGCAGTCGCTCAACCGACTGAGCTACCCAGGCGCCCAGAGTGTGCTTGCTTTAACACTGCAGTGGTGGTGTTAAAATCTTTTCTCTGTCTTTACTGTAACTTTTCTGTAGGTAAACAGAGGAGTTCAAAAGTGAAGGATGTTGCAGCCACTGTTCACAGAAAATTGAAGACGTTCATGGAGATCACTCTGGACGAGGACAGCACGGAGAGGTAAAGCACTAGACGTGCTCCAGATGGACTTTTCTGAGAGTTATACTACTCCGTAGATACATTTCAGATCCTATTCTCATTGCTGCTACTTAACAGCCAGGCAGTGAGAAAACAGGCTTGTAAGCACAGAAACGGCTCGTTGGAAAACCCCTTGAGCGTGTGTTTGATTTACTCCCGAATTTGTCTTCAAAAACAAAACTGTCATCTGGTAAATTCTACTCCAGAAAAATAAAGACATACAAACTTATTTTATATGGTTTTAAAACTAGACAGATTATTTTGAGTGGTTTGCTATGTTTTTGAAACGATAGGCTTCAAATTTCTAAGACATAATTGCCCAGGCCCCAGGCATCCACAATGAGGATGGGGAAGGTTCCTCCAGACTTTTGAGGAAATACTGGTCATTTCTTGCTTCCTGGGTGGCCCGTTGCTGCCACAGGGACTGCTCTGAGGCAGGTGTTCACTGGGCTCCTCTGGCCGAGTGCCTTTGTTAGGTTTGGCGTCTGACAAGCTGTACAACTTCCTGTAGACTCTGCTATTAGCTGTGTTTGATTCTCAGATCAATAGCAAAAACGGTGTTTTTCTTACTGTTTTGTGAACTTCAGAACGTTAAGTGTTACAGACCTCTGAACTAGGTAATAGTTTTATGTATGCCTCGGAAAGTAGCCACTTTTCTTAGCTACTTTCTCCTTTGCAGAAAGGCTTTGAAAACCCTAAATTGCTAATTTATGAACAAAGACTGTTTTCTCTCTTCTCTGTTTACCTTTTCTTTCCTTTTCTCACTGCATTAGCTAGGACTTCCAGTGCAGTGTTGAAAAGCAGTGATGAGAGCGGGCATCCTCGCCTTGTTCCTGATCTTAGTGGGAAAACTTCTAGTTTCTCACCATTAAGTTTGACGTGAGCTGCCGATATTTTGTGGATGTTCTTCATCAAGTTGAAGAAGTTCCCTTCTATTCCTAATTTACTGAGACCTTTTATCATGAATGGGTGTTGGATTTAGTCAAATGTTTTTCTGCATCTACTGATGTGATCATACGCTGTTTCTTCTTGAGTCTTGTGATGGATTACACTCAGTGGTTTTTGAATGTTGAACCAGCCTTGCATACCTAGAATAAATCCCAGCTGGTTGTGGTAAATATTTTATACACTGTTATTAATTGTATGCAGTCGATTGATGGTGCTGTTGAGTTCAACTGTGTTCTTAATGATTTTCTGCCTACTGGATCTGCATTTCTGATAAGAGGGATTTTGCTTATCTTTTGTGATCCTGATATTAGGTGCATATGAATTTAGAATCCCTATATCTTCTTGATGAATTGACCCTTTTATTTTTACGAAGGGTCTCTCTTTATCTCTAGTAATGCTTTACCCAGAAAGTCCGTTTTGTCTGGTATTAAGACAACTGTACCAGCCTCCTTTAGCAAGTGTTTCCTGGGTATTTGTGGCATTTCAGTTAGAAGGCAGAAACCACACAGTGACTAGGACAGGAAAATCTCAATGTCAGAAATTCTTATCAGGGCGCCAGTGTAACGAGCTATCGGCTAGTGAGAGTTAAAGCGAACTCCAAAGCAGAGAGGAAAGGCAGATGTGAGGAGCAACTCTGTTGCTAGGGACGATACACACCCCAGGACAGACTGTTCCATGGATGGAGAAGTCCTGAGGCCTTCTGATGGGATTCACTGGATATCCAGTCTCCAGGAGGCAGGGGAGGTGCCAGGGGAGCTGCTGGAACCAAAGCTGGGGCCCTCTGCCAATCCTGTGAGCTTCCATGTGCTGTTCTAGTCAGGTAGCTGCTGGCTGGACAGCCGCCCTGGGGGGCCTGGTGGGGACAGTGGCCTGGGGTGCCTTTACTGTTGGGGTCTCCTGGAGAAGGCTGGGTCTCTGCAAAGCCTGTGGTCTCTGTAGTGGTCAGAACCGGGATGAGAAAGCTCCCACGGACCAGGGCATTGACTTGGGCACTGGGGTAGGTAGGGGTTTGCATGACCTCGTTGTGAGCAAAGGGAATGCGTTCAACTATATACTTCATCCTAGAAATTATTGAATATTTACCAGGTGGTTTTAATAAAGTTGGGTTTGCAGCTGTATATTTGAAGGAGAAACTCAACAGACTCTTAGGTTTTATGAGCTTATTTATTTCTAGACACTTATGGGGAAGAGGGAAGTGATCTTCTGAGCTGGAGGAAATGAGGAGTGTTTGTATTTCAGAAAACCTACGGCAGTGTAAATATTTTTACCAGGCACATCAGAATTACAACCTATATAAATGATAAGTTATTTTCATAGGATATAACAATCTCAGAAGTCCAGGCATTTTTGTAAAAGATTTTATTTATTTATTTAGAGAGTGTGAGCTGGGGTAGGAGCAGATGGAGAGGGAGAATCTTGGGCAGACTCCATGCCCAGCCCAGGAGCCCAATGTGGGGCTCGATCCCATGACCCTGAGATCATGACCCAAGCTGCAATCAAGAGGCGGACGGAGCCACCCAGATGCCCCAGAAGTCCAAGCGTTTTACAGGATTTCTTTGTTCTTAGAAATAACATTTGCAAGGATAAGTTTTTTTGGGTGTAGAATGGTATGTATATACTATTGTGAAGATGTAAGGGAACAGGGACATTTGCTCCTTCTTAGAAATTTCTTTTTTTCCCACTTGCACAGAGTTTTAAGCTGAGTACTTGAATCGTGTTAGTTATATTGAGAGGGGAAAAAAAGGCCTTAGAAGTTCAAAACTGGGGGCCCCTGGGTGGCGAGGTCATTTAAGGGTCTGACTCTTGGTTTCGGCTCAGGTCATGATCTCAGAGTCTTGGGATCGAGCTTTCTGTTGGGCTCTGTGCGGATATTTAATAGCTGATACACAGATGGCAAAAAGAGTTCTTCCCTTTAAGGTGGACACATCTTAAGAAAATAGGACCGGACCATGAAACTCGGGCTCCCTAAATGTGCAAGAACCACACTATAGAAAACCAGTGTCTAAAACAAAATCAATCTAATGGAAAATAGACATTTAAGACTAAATTGAAAATATTACTGATTTGATGTTGGGGTAGAGACATTAAGGCAAGTTAACATCTTTAAGACTCTGGGAGCCCTTTGGTCCAGTTAATATTTTAGGCAATGGGGCATTAATTCAGAAGTGAATGTTTTCTTAACGAATAAGCAACTTTTCTCTCTAGCAGTGTTAGTATTCTGTTAACTGGTCTGTTGGGTGCCAAGTAAAAAATGCTTCTCATTGCACTTTAATTGCCTCACCTAATATGGCATGCTGTAAATTGGACGTATTTTCTCAGGAGGAATGGCATACGTTTGCCCGCACGCTGGTGCATTTAAATGTCAAGTATGTTATATTTATTACTTTCATAAATAGTATGAAAATAGCAATAAATTTATAATTAGAAATTTTAGAAGTATAAATATTTCTTATGGTTCAGGTTATATCATGAATTTTTCCCACTGAGTAAATGGAATGTAATCATAAGCAAATTACTTGCCAATATTAATTATGCCTATGTGCAGGCAACTTTTGACAGTGTTCTGGGCAACCCCCAGCATTAAACCTTGTTATTAGACCTTGAAGGAAAGGCGTTCTCCCTGACGAAATCACCTCTTTTTGGTTATCAAGTATTGATGAATAATACCATTTTATTCTGCTCCATGAAATTTTAATAGTCTTTTTAAAATGATTTTGGGACTGGATGCTTTTTATAGCTGATTTAGAAGCATGCTTCCCTCATCATCAATGCCCAGTGGACATTGGTGTAGATAAATTAAAGCTAGATGTAAATAAAAACAGACATTGTTTATCTTATTAATGTTTTTCTCAGAAAATTGATTCCGTCTGCCCCTCCTGTGGCTGTGGTCGTGTTGCATGTTCTTCAGCACATGAACACAGTCTGCTGGAGGCGGTGGGGCCTGATGGTGGGCTGAAGACTCGGCTTCTGACATAGACTTAAAGGCTTGGAGAGCTCAGGCAGGCGAGCACATTACTTGGTTCAAACGTCTTGTCACACATGAGAACGCTGGCCCAGGGAGGTAATTTGGCTAAGACTGGCCACTGTCCCTTCCAGCTCACTGCTGCGCTGGTGGCCTCCACAGGGCCTGTGCCTCTCACCGTTCACCATCCCACCTCTACACGAGGTGTCTGTCGGGCACACACAAAACAGCCACACATGTAGGGTAGCCCAGCAGTTAGGAACAGTCAGAACAGCCATTGCTCAAGTAACACTGGTGGGCCAGTCAGACAATAATAAAAGTCTCCAAAGAAAAAAATCCATTATACCCCAAAAAGATGATGTAGAACGAAAAATCCTAAATTAAAAATGTCCCTGACGTATTGGAGAGATGTCACTGCTGAGACTCAGATTCCAGATGGTCTGAAAGATCACGTTGGGGGGCGCCTGGGTGGCTCAGTTGGTTAAGCGACTGCCTTTGGCTCAGGTCATGATCCTGGAGTCCCGGGATCGAGTCCCGCATCGGGCTCCCTGCTCGGCAGGGAGTCTGCTTCTCCCTCTGACCCTACCCCCTCTCATGTGCTTGCTCTCTCTCATTCTCTCTCAAATAAATAAATAAAATCTTTTAATAAAAAAAAAAAAGATCACGTTGGAGGAGTACTTCAGAACACAGACTTACTGATGAAGAGGAGTCACAGGGTAAAGACAGGTGAGAAACAGACCCAAGAAAAGCAGTCATCTAACAGATAATAGGGAAAACTTCCCAAAACTGAAGAAATGGGGAATTTTAAAATTTCTTTTTTTTGTTTCACTAAATTCTGGATGGGATTAAATGGAAAAGAAATCACGCCTAAGTAAGTCTGTGGATAAAATTATGGAATTCCAGAGGTAAAGAGAAAAAAATCCCAAAATCTTTCTAGATCTGTGCTGCCCTGCAGTGGCCACTTTGTCACATGTAGAAATTGAACACGTGAAATGTGGCAAGTCTGACCTGAGATGCTGTGTTAAGTGCATGCTGGGTTCTGAAGATAGTGTGAAAGAAACATTGTAAAGTATGCCGGTGTTATTTTTATGTTGATTGCAGGCTGATGTATTTTGGGTATATTGAGTAAAATAAAATGTATTAAGATGAACTTCACCTTATTCTTCTGATCTCTTTTAATGAGGCTAGTAGAGAATTTAGTAACATGCCTGTTTGTACTGATACAAGGCAGGGCTGTTGTAGACCATGTGGTGGGTTAGTCTCCTCGAGGAGCAGGACACAGGCAGACACTCGCCGAACAGTGCGTCAGCTGAGACGTCACTGGGGATGGAGACTGGTGTTTGTGTCCAGGGCCAGCATCCCCTCTGAGGGAAGTGCTGGAGGCGCTCGTGGTTACCAGGTGGTGGAAGGGAACACACACCTGCAAATGCCCGTGTGAGGACTTCCCGTGTCTTGAGTGGTCTCAGCCCAAACCTGGCTCTCTGGGACAGGTGTGTAGGGCAGGACCAGGGGAAGTGATTGGAGTAGGTGTCATTGTAATAGTGAGTCTTGGGATAAATAGTTTTCATTTATCTTGTGTTTTTGTGGAGAGAAAGCCCATGATTGTGAAATGTACTTGTCATGTTTATGAGGCTTCCCTGTATCTGAGTCTCGGTTTAGATCCTCACAAATGAGAGTACTTCTGAGTGAGTAAGAGTTCACCTACAGAAAACCTGGCCTGGTGTTTTGTTCGCGTGAAGAGTGCTTTGGGGACTCGGTGAACTGCTGTGGCCGTGGGAGCAGTGATTGACGGCCCTGTTCAAGTGCAGTTTCCTAGTGATGGGGATTCTTGCTCCACCTCACATACGAGAAATAATCAGTAAAAGTTACTGATTATTTCAGCCTCTCGGAGTGTGTGTTCCGTTGCAAGACATTTCTAGGTTTATTTTGTGAAAATGTACATTTGGGTATTTTGGTCGCTGATTTCTGTTGTTAATCATCTTTCTTTATGTTTCAGGTTTCTCTATGAATCATCATCAAGAACTCTGGGAGCATTTCTGAATTCATAACCAAGCCAACATCTTTGGTCATGTGAAAACAGAGAAAAGGATTTAGCAAAAGTGAAATGAATGTGTATTTTTTAGTGTTTTTAATGTTAGTAACCCATATCATAGGGGTGGGATTTATTTGGGGATTTATAAGTAGGAAACTCAAAGGTTCTTAAGCTTTTGCCTGGTGCCCGCGTTAATAATATATTTAATATGAAGGACTCTAGGTATCAGTGGTCAGTGCAGAAACCTGTGGTGCAAGGGAAAAGACACTTTTCTAGCAAATGTGGTTGTTTTAAAAATGACTTTTTATATATATATATATATATAAAATGTTGCTTAAACTATGAGTAATAAAAGCAATGACAACATCTATTTGTGTACTTTATTTAAAAATATTAGTATGAGTCTTGCCCTTTAGAGACAAGGGTTGAATTCTGCCAAGAGTAGAGGGTGCGAAAGCAGAGGGCGGGGCCGTGCCAGGTGCAGGGAAGAGCCTCACGCAGGGTCCTGTCGTGGCCTCCTCTTCTGGTCTTGATGGTTCTTTCCTGGATGTCAGGATGGGCTGGTGGCTCTAAATGTGGGTGACGGAGAACTGAGTCCTTCAGCCTGAAGGTGAATCGCTGTTATTTTATCTTTTCTTTCTGAGGTCTGACGAGCTACCAGCCGAGGACCATCCCCGGGTTTCCTTGCTGCGTCGTCCACGACCCCAGCTTGTCTGCTTTAGGTTACCAGGTCTGTGTGTCCCTGTCAGCCACAGGCCCTGCGTCGTGGCGGAGCCACTGCCTGTGACAGATGGGACATGCTCATTCTGTCCTTTGCCCCCAGCAAAACGGTAAAGAAACACCAATTTCACTGTCTGTTTCTCTAAGAAGGTACAGAAATGGACTGCTTACCACAGTTACGAGCAGTTAGGGTAAGGTTTTTCCGAGGTAACTGAGAAATGGGAGGTGGGGGTTGCTTGTTTTAGCTAATTTTGAACAGAAGACTTTTAGACATCTTTGCTAAGATGTTTTCTGTATTGGCAAATGTGATTTTTTTTTTTCTTTTTTGTCCTTGCCGGTGTTTGTTTTAGTATTAAGAAATGAACTGAGGGGCGCCTGGCTGGCTCAGTCGGTGGGTGCACCACTCTTGATCTTGGGGTCGTGAGTTTGGGCCCCATTTGAGGGTAGAGATTACTTAAAAATAAAATCTTAAAAAAAAAAGAAATGAATTGAGGAATGCTCCATCTTTCTGTATCCCTGGAAGAGTTCGTGTTAGATTAGAAATAGTTCCTTGGATTTGTTGTAACACTCTCTGAGCTTGGTGCTTTCTGTGTGGGAAGAGGTTAATTAGCTTTTTAAATTTATATATGAGTTTTCAGAGTAGTCAGGTTTTCTCTTTTATCTTGTGTCAGTCTTGATGGGAGAAGTAATCCAATTTGTGAAAAAACATTCAATTTCTATCGGGCCAAAGTAGTTCATAAAATCCTTCTCTAGGCATATGCCCTAGAGAAATTCCTGTGAATGCATGAGGACACTCAGAGGGCCTGTGTTTGCAACAGCAGGTGGAAGTAGCTCTGACTCCCTTCAGAGGGAGAGTGGGCAGGGCGGCGGTGGGGTGGGGGGTAACTGTAGCGCCTCCTCCCTTAGGGAGGACAGGGCGAGGTGGAGGGCACTTCCGGGGCCTGATGTTGAGGGAAAAAGCAAGTCACGGAATAAGAGAGTGTGATTTCATTCTGGGAGGTTTAAAAGCACATGAAACAACGCTGTATTGCTTATGCTCACATAATGTATCAATATACTATTATATTAACATGTATTGATAATGTATCAGTAAGCAAGGAAAAGATGATAGAATTCAGAACACTGAGTATGGGAGGGAAGGGTGGGAGAGCATGGAAGATTCTTCAGAGATAACTATAGAAATAAACTGGAAACAGATATTTCAGTGCTCATTTTACTATTCATAACCTTACACATAGTCTTTTGTATTCACTGTTTTTTTGTTTGTTTGTTTATTTATTTATTTATTTATTTGAGAGAGAGAATGAGATAGAGACAGAGAGAGCATGAGATGGGGGAGCGTCAGAGGGAGAAGCAGACTCCCCGCCGAGCAGGGAGCCCGATGCGGGACTCGATCCCGGGACTCCAGGATCATGACCTGAGCCGAAGGCAGTTGCTTAACCAACTGAGCCACCCAGGCGCCTTGTATTCACTGTTTAACAGAACTGTAAACAGAGTCAGATGTGAGGAAGAGAGAGAAAGCCTAGACCTCTTTGGCAAAGGATGTGTTATCAATTTGGAGGCACAAAGACACAGATTTCTACACCTGTGAACACCACTAGGCTAGCTCCCGGAAGCACAGAAGTGGTGGCCACGCAGGGTGAAGATGCCAGAGCACCGAGCAGACCGTGGACGGAGGCTCAGAGAGGTGCGTGCGCTAGTGTGAGTACACAGAAGGCCAGAAAACCCATGGGAGGACACAGCGCTCACCGAAGCCAGATGTCCACCCTGGGGACAGGCCCCAGGGCATGGGCAGGAGTGGCCCAGCAGCAAGAGGGAACGCAAGTCTTAATGCCACGTGTTTACATCCAACAGAAAGCCCTGTGCCACCCATTTACACACAACAGAAAGGTTTCACACCACAGCCCACGAGCAAAAGCACCCTCCAGGGATGAGGCAGCAAACAACAGAGACAGCATGACGTGACTAAATTGGTTGGTGTCCCCGCCTCACTCATCAGACACCCAGGGCTGGCTTGGTGGCATGAAAACCAGCCCCAGGGCAGGGAGGGGGGCTCCGCTCCCACTTGATGAGGCCTCTGCAGTGGCTGCCACCACCCAGCGGCCCTTGTTATGGTCCCTTATTGCGGGACCGTCTCTCTGGCAGACTAGTCGGCCGTTTGCTAACTGCAGATCCGTGAGGAAAGGTGACGGTTCTTTAAAAACTGCCCTAACACAAAACATTTAAACTATAAACCGTTTCTAAGGTGAGAACTATTTCTCGAGGTAACCCTCAGAATTGAACAAGAAGAAACTGGGAAGACGTGGCTGTACCACTTTGCTGATTTTGGAAATACTCACCATAAAATACAGTGACGCCACCCTTAGGACCACTGATGGCTAACTCTCCTGCCTTTGTCCTTTGAAAAAGAAGTGACAGTGCGCATGCCCTGACCTGGGACAGTGGGTCACAGTAAGTGTCAGAGTGGGGTGAAGGCCTCATTCTGTGCTCCTGGAGCAGAGTGGCTGTGAGGGGTGAGCATGCCTGTAAAGGGGTCCAGGAGTGGGGCGCCTGGCTGGCTCAGTCGGTTAAGCGTCCGACTCTTGATCTCAGGGTTGTGAGTTCAAACCTCACGTTGGGCTCCGTGCTGGATGTGGAGCCTAAGTTAAAAAAAAAAAAAGTGTCCAGGAGCACATGCTGAAGGCTCCGTGACCGCCCCGCTCAGGCCCACGTTCTCATGGACGTTCTGGCAACTTTTATAGCTGACTCGTGACTGAACCTCACTTCTTTCTAAAATAAAGGGCATTTCTGAAGGATTAATTTCAGCAGAGGTGTCTTTTTTTTTTTTTTTAAAGATTTTATTTATTTGACAGACACAGCGAGAGAGAGAGCATGAGTTGGGTGAGGGTCAGGGAGAAGTAGGCTCCCCGCTGAGCAGGGAGCCTGACGGGCTCGATCCCAGGACCCCAGGATCATGACCTGAGCCGAAGGCAGACGCTTAACCACTGAGCCACCCAGGTGCCCCTCAGCAGAGGTGTCTTAATTCACCTGCTAACGTGTTATGTGGCTTTTCTGTCATGTGGCAGCCATTTTTTGTTTTTTTCCAGGAAGGGGAAACTTCCTGATTTACATTTCTCTACAATCCTGGCACCAGCATCTGACAGGGAGTCCTGTGTCCCTTGGGGACATCTCTGCAGCCTCTGTCACTCATAGCACATGAAGCTCCTCCCACTGGTGACACAGCGAATAGAACAAATGTGAATAAGCAGCCCGAATGTATTTGAGATGCTCGTGCAGAACAGTTTCAAAAGGGTTCTGGATCTCCTGCCTGGAAGACAGACAGATGGGCGGGGAAAATGTATACAAAGGGCAGACATGAGTCAGGCTTCCGATTCTTGCCCATAAATCAACTCGCCCAGTAGAATGGACTCTCGCACCATGACCTCTCCAGGTTCAGCTACGGCAGTCTTTACCCCAGCTCCATGGTCGCCCCTACTGAGTATTGGAGACCACACAGCGTGCTGACCCCATGTGTCATGGCCACCAGAAAGAGCCTCCATGACTCTCTACCCTCATCCAGCCCTTCCACTCCTTGGATGGGGCCCACAGGGTGAAGAGTTTCCTTTAGTTACTAGGTACATTGTGGCAATGCCAATTTGGCCCCGTCCGGAATCTGGTAGATGGGGCTCTGGTCTAGTCTGGTTGCAGGGTTGATGATCATGCACCAAACACATTTATCTGCACAACAGCCCATACTGATCACCCTCCATGTGGACTTACACTCAGTTAAGTGGTAGGTCTTGCTTTCCTTATAGAAAAGAAATGAGTTTTCAGAGATAATAGCTCCCATTCAAATACATCTCTGTCTTGCTGAAAGACCACTACTGATAAGTTTCTAGGGTAGATCATTTTACAAAATAATAGTAAATTTCTGGGATAAACAGCATGTGGATTCATGCTCACTGAGGGGCCCTGTGATAGTCTGGGTAATGGCTCACAAAATATTTGTTATCCCTGGAACCTGTCAGTGTTACCTTATACAGCAAAACATTTTGAGATGTGATGAAGTTTAGGATCTTGAGTTGGGGGAGGTTATCCTGGTTTATCCGGTGGGCCCTGATGCCATCCTAAAGGTCCTGTCAGGGAACCGGGGTCAGACTTGTCACATGCACGGAAGGCAGAGTGACCACAGAAGCTGAGACTGGAGGGGTGTGGCCACAAGCCAAGGACTGCAGACAGCTGCCAGAAGCTGGAAAAGGCACACGGAGCCTCCCACTGAGGCTTCAGAAGGAGCACGGCCCCACAAGACCTCGATTTATGCCAGTGAGACCGCGGACTGCTGGCCTCCAGAACTGTGAGAGAATGCATTTGTGTTGTTTAAAGCCCCACAGTTTGTGGTAATTTGTCGAAGCAGCCACAGGAAACTCATACTGACCCCACCTTCCACCATAACTCACACAGGCGTAGGAAATTCTGATGTTGGGCAGCTTCCCCCCCAAAAGATCACACTTCCATTCTGGTGCACCGTGTCCTTGCCCACCCACTCCCAAATGCCTTTTCTGTTCAGTACACATGGAATGCAGCAGGGTCTCCTGGCCAACATGGGGAGGCAGTCCGGCGTCTGAGCCGCCAGTCCCAGTGGGGAGACCCTCCTGGAGGGAGTTCCTGGTCCTCCTCGAGGGCTGCCTGGGTGCTGTCAGTGATCTGCAGGCCCAGTGGCACTCATGTCATTAAGTAGCACAACTTGTGCTCAGTAGTGGGTGACAGAATGGAACCATGAAATGAGCTGAGGTACATGAAATGCACATGACAGAGACAGGAAAGGAACGTGAGGGGAAACGGCTTGGGGCCAGCACTGTTTGGTGGCTGGGGCTCTATGACACCCCGTCTTGCTACTCATTCCACATTCCCCTGAACGTTTGGTGAGGGTCTTCCGCTGGGGTAGCCCAAGCATTCGTTTCTGAGGGTCCACAGCAGGCCAAGATCATTTCCTCCAGAAGAAAATAATTAGTGTAGCACGCCTGCTTGTGCTGCAAACCCCAGGAGCTCACGCTGTGGTTCTCACGCTACAGCACACCGGCCCCATCGGCATGGAAACCTCGTCCTGCTTGGCTTAAGGCAAATGGCAAAGCAGTTTGCCCTGTAGTTGGAACACCTTTTGATTTGGGGTCTCACAAAATTGGCAGCGTTTAGGTTTATCCAGGAAATGTAAGAATGTACACCTACCAACCCTGAGAGTTCCCGAGGACTGCTGTCCCTTCTTAGAGGTGGGGCTGTGTCTGCTCCCAGGTGTCCACAGAGCCTACCACACCAGACACAGGGCCCTCCCACCTTGGGGTCACGCTTGCCTGCTGCCTCGGCTGCTGTGTGCTGTGTGTTAGCTGTAGCAGGACTCGGGAGTGACAGTCACTGGGTTCAAACCCAGGCCTGGTGTCCTCTTGCGGTTTTGCCATGGTCACGAGGACATGCCCGTTCTCCAAGGTGCTTCTGCCTTCCTACGCAGGCCATGCGGGGTAAAAGTCATGTGATGGGAGTCACCACCTGGCATCGATCGAATCTTTGACAGGAGTACAGATCTCTGAAATCCTAGAGAAGTTGCTATTACTTTTTTAAAATTGAATAACTTACATGTAAAACTCACCAATCTTAAGTTTACAGTTTGATGAGTTTTAAAAAGTATATTCAGCCACATAACCCATACCTCAATCAAGATGAGAACATGTCCATTACCCCAGAAAGTTCTCTCCTGCCCTCACTCTTGCAAGAAGCAGCTACTGTTCAGATTCCCATCACCATGGGGGGTGTTGCTGGTTCTTGAACTTCATGAAATATTCTGTGTTTAGCTTCTTCCATTTTTTGCATGTCTTTGTAGTTCATTATTGTTGAGTGGTATTCAGTTTTGTCGATATGCCACATCGCTCATCCACAGTATTGGTTTTAATATCTTTGTAGGGAGGGGGCACTCAAAGACTTTCTCTTTGCTTCCATACTTCAGCACCTCTTCATTCCACGGTTGGGGAATAATCTGTAGCTCCCATGACTGAGGCCGACATCCCAGAGGTATACTTAGTCACCGGGGAAATGGCATGGGGTGTGTTTGGGGGCCCATGGTGGCAGGCCATGGTGACATCCTGGCTTGCCAAGGGTGACTGTGGAGTCACGGCCCTGCAGTCCCGAGAAGTGTTAGCATCTGCTCTGCCCCGGCCCAGGACTGGTGATGGCTACAGTTCTTTGGAAGAAGGAGGGAAAGTTAGAACACGTGCTGGTAATGTCTGCATCCTCCCCAAAGCCCCGGGCTCTGTGTATCTGGTGATCCACTGGGACTGGGAGAGAGGCCTTGATGTCATTGTGAAGTTCCAAGTCACCTTTGTTTGCTAGACTTACAGTTATTTTGCTTAAATAAACCAAGTAATTTACTAAGCTGCCTGTCCAGTTTGGTTCTAGAATTCCCAGGATCAGTTAGTAACCACAAGGCCTGTGAGGACATCAGGCTTTCTCAGACCGTCTCCATGGATATGGCTGCCCAACACTTGTGCTGTCTTGAGAAGAGATTCCTAACTGTCCTGCAGAGCCAGGCCAGGTGCTGACAGCCTCCCTTTTGCTTTCGCTAGGAGAGTGCTGAATTCTCTAGTTTGCGTGGTTTCTCCTGGTCCCGCAGTCCAGCCATCTGCAGAAGCTTACTCCCACAAGGGCATGAACAGGGAGCTGGCCGTGGGGTTGGGGAGCGTGTGGGTGACACATGGGGCCTGTGGGGTGCCTTGCGCCATCTGGGGGGATTCACAGGCAAGGGGACCCAATGGCTCACTGGCAGGCCTCCAGATGCTCCCCCCCCCCTCAGGCCATGTAGCACACGCAGTATTCTATTGGGGTGAGAAGGAAATGTGTTTCTTTGGTGGCATCCCACACAACTGGGGAAGCTGAGGAAGCTGGATGCTCACTCACATCCCCCTCTACCCTGTAGGAGAAGTGAGGGAGCCAGAAGGGCTCTCTTGCCCTGAGCTGTGCTGCCTTGGGGGAGGGGGGGCACGAAAACGTCTTCCCTCTCCAGTGCATCCCATCGTGAATAAGAATAATCATTAATATTGTTATTATCTTGTGCTCCAACACCATGCTGGAATTTCTCCATTAGACTCCTGGACTTCCATAAAGGCTGTCTCTTCTGTGGCTGATTGTCAAAATCCGTGTTCTTTCAGAGTAAGATACTGGAAAACTCTTCTTCTGCCATGCTGATGATGTCCTGCCCTATTTTTTTTTAAAGTTTTTTATTTTAATTCCAGTGTAGTTGACATGCTGTGTTATTAGTTTCAGGTGTATGATATAGTGATTCAACAATTCTACACATTCCTCAGTGCTCATCCTGATAAGTGTACTCTTTAACCCCCATCCCCTGTTTCACCCCCCCCCACCACCACCTCCCCTCTGGTCACCAGCAGTGTGTTCTCTGTAGTTAAGAGTCTGTTTCTTGGTTTATCTCTCTTTTTTCCCCTTTGTTCCTTTGTTTTGTTTCTTAAATTCCACATATGAGTGAAATCATATGGTATTTGTCTTTATCTGACTGACTTATTTCACTTAGAATAATACTTTCTTGCTCCATCCAATTTGTTGCAAATGGCAAGATCTCATTCTTTTTTATGGCTGAGTATATTCCATTAAATACACACACACACACACACACCACTTCTTTATCCATTCATCTATGGATAGGCTCTTGGGTTACTTCCATAATTTCACCATTGTAAATAGTGCTGCAATAAACACAGGGGTGCATGTTTCCCTTCAAATTAGTGTTTTTCTGTGTTTTGGGTAAATACCCAGTAATTTGATTACTGGATCATAGGGTAGTTCTGTTTTTAACTTTTTGAAGACCCTCCATACTGTTTTCCACAGTGGCTGCACCAGTTTACATTCTTACCCACAGTACATGAGGGATCCTTTTTCATCACATCCTCACCAACATCTGTTGTTTCTTGTGGTTTTTATTTTAGTCATTCTGACAGGTGTGAGGTGGTATCTCATTGTGGTTTTGATTTGCGTTTCCCTGATGATGTGATGTTGAGCATCTTTTCATGTGTCTGTTGACCATGTGTCTGTTTCCCATGGAGAGATGTCTGTTCATATCTTCTGCCCACTTTTAAAAAAAGATTTATTTATTTATTTGAAAGAGAGAGAGAGAGCACACACACACAAGTGGGGCAGAGGGAGAGAGTCTTCAGGCAGACTCCTGCCAAGTGGGGAGCCTGATTTGGGGCTCAATCCCACGACCCATGAGATCATGACCTGAGCCAAAATCAAGAGTTGGACGCTCAACTGACTGAACCACCCAGGCACCCCATTCTGCCCATATTTTAATTGGATTATTTGGTTTTGGGGTGGGGTTGTATCTGTTCTTTATATATTTTGGATACCAGCCATTTATTTATTTAAAGATTTTATTTATTTGACGGAGAGAGAGAGAGAGTGAGCACAAGCAGGGAGAACTGCAGGCAGAGAGAGAGGGAGAAGCAGGCTCCCCACTGAGCGGGGAGCCCGATGCAGGACTCAATTCCAGGACCCTGGGATCATGACCTGAGCCGAAGGCAGACGCTTAACTGACTGAGCCACCCAGGCGCCCCAGACACTAACCCTTTATCAGATATGTCATTTGCAAATATCTTCTCTCATTCTGTAGGTTTTAGTTTTGTTGGTTGTTTTCCTTCACTGTGCAGAAGCTTTTTATTTTGATGTAGTCCCAATAGTTTATTTTTGCTTTTGTTTCTCTTGCCTCAGGAAAGATTTCTAGAAAAATGTTGCTATGGCCAATGTCAGAAATTACTGCCTGTGCTCTCTTTTAGGATTTTTATGGTCTCAGGTCTCACTTTTAGGTCTTTAATCCATTTTGAGTTTATTCTTGTGTATGGTGAAAGAAAGTGGTCCAGTTTCATTCTTTTGCATGTAGCTGTCCAGTTTTCCCAACACCATTTGTTGAAGAGACTGTCTTTTTCCTATTTATATTCTTGCCTCCTTTGTCAAAGATTAATTGACCATGTAATTGTGGGTTTATTTCTGGGTTTTCTCTTCTGTTCCATTGATCTATGTGTCTGTTTTTGTGCCAGCACCATACTGTTTTTATCACTACAGCTTTGTAATATAACTTGAAGTCTGGAATTGTGATACCTCCCTCCAGTTTTCTTTTTCAAGATTGCTTTAGCTATTCAGGGTCTTTTGTGGTTCCAGACACATTTTAGGATTATTCTAGTTCTGTGAAAAATGATGCTGGTGTTTTGATAGGGATTGCATTAAATGTGTAGATTATTTTGGGTAGTATAGACATATTAACATTTGTTCTTCCAATCCACGAGCATGTAATGTCTTTCCATTTGTGTCATGTTCAATTTCTCTCATCAGTGTTTTATACTTTTCAGAGTAAAGGTCTTTCACCTCCTTGTTTAAGTTTATTCCTGGGTATTTTATTATTTTTGGTGAAATTGTAAATGGGATAGTTTTTAAAATTTCTCTTTCTGCTGCATTTTTAGTGTATAGAAATGCAACAGATTTCTGTACCTTGATTTTGTATCCTGTGACTTTCCGAATTCACTTATCAGTTCTAGTAGATTTTTGGTGGAATCTTTAGGGTTTTCTAGGCATAGTGTCATGTCATCTGCAAATAGTGAAAGTTTACTTCTTCCTTACCAATTTGGGTGCCTTTTATTTCTTTTTGTTGTTGGATTGCTGTGGCTAGGACTTCCAGGACTATGTTGAATAACAGTGGTGAGAGAGGACATTCTTGTCTTTTTTCTGATCTTAGGGGAAAGGCTCTGTTTTTTCCCATTGATGATGATGTTTGCTGTGGGTTTTTCATAGATGGTCTTTATTATGTTGAGGTATGTTCCTATTAGACCTATTTTGTTGAGGGTTTTCATCATGAATGGATGTTGTACTTCGTCAAATACTTTTTCTGCATCTATTTAGATGATCATATGGGGACACTTGGGTGACTCAGTCAGTTGAGTGTCTGCCTTCGGCTCAGGTCATGGTCCCAGGGTCCTGGGATCGAGTCCTGAGTTGGGCTCCTTGCTCAGCAGGGAACCTGTTTCTCCCTCTGCCTGGCACTCTCCCGCTTGCGCTCTCTCTCTGACAAATAAATAAAATCTTTTTAAAAAAATAAATGATCATATGGCTTTTCTTCTTTCTCTTATTGCTGTAATATATCACGTTGATTGATTTATGAATATCAAATCACCCTTGCATCCGGGGAATAAATTCCACTTGATTTTGGTGAATGGTTTTTTTTAATGTATTGCTGGATTTGGTTTGATAATATTTTGTTGAAGATTTTTGCATCTATGTTCATCAGAGATACTGGCCTATATAGTTCTTTTTTTCTGTAGTGTCTTTATCTGGTTTTGTTATCAGGATAATGCTCATCTCATAGAATGAACTTTAAAAAAATTTTTTTAAAACATTTTATTTATTCATTTGACAGAGAGGCACAGCCAGAGAGGGAACACAAGAAGGGGGAGAGGGAGAGGGAGAAGCACACTTCCTGCTGAGCCAGGGGCTTGATCCCAGGACCCTGAGATCATGACCTGAGCTGAAGGCAGACGCTTAACGACTGAGCCACCCAGGCGCCCCTCCTAGAATGAATTTTTAAATTTTCCTTCCTCTTATAATTTTTGGAATAGTTTGAGAAGAATGGATATTAATTCTTTAAATGTTTGGTAGAATTCTGGGGCACCTGGGTGGCTCAGTCTGTTGGGCATCTGGCTTTGGCTTGGATCATGATCTTGGGGTTCTGGGATCAACCCCCATAATAGGCTCCCCACTCAGTCGAGAGTCTGCTTATCCCTCTCCCTCTACTCCTCCCCCTGCTTGTGTTCTGTCTCTCTCTCAAATAATGAATAAATTAAAAAATCTAAAAAAATAAAAGTAAATGTTTGATAGAATTCGCCTGTGATGCCATCTGGTCTTGGACCTTTGTTTGTTGGGAATTTTTTGCTTACTGGTTCAATTTCATTGCTGGTAATGCTGTCTGCCCCAATTTTTAATTTTTTTTTTTTGCCCCAATTTTTTAATTCTTCCTGCTTCAATTTTGGTAGGTTTTATGTTTCTAGGAATTTATCCATTTCTTCTAGCTTGTCTGATTTATTGGCATGTAATTTTTCATAATCTTTTTTGTTTGTATTTCTGTGGTGTTGGTTGTTATTTCTCCTTTTCCATTTGTGATTTTGTTTATTTGAATTCTCTTGAGTCTGGCTAGGGGTTTATTAATTTTTTTGATCTTTTCAAAGGATCAGCTCTTGGTTTCATTGTTCTGTTGTTTTGTAGTTTCTATTTTGTTTATTTCTGCTGTAATCTTTATTATTTCTTTCCTTCTGATGGTTTTGGGTTTTGTTTGTTCTTCTTTTTCTAGATCCTTTAGGTGTAATGTAAGGTTAGGTTGTTTACACAAGATTTTTCTTGCTTTTTGAGGTAGGCGTGTATTGCTATAAACTTTTCTCTTAGAACAGCTTTTGCTGCATCTCAAAGATTTTGGACCATTGTGTTTTCATTTTCATTTGTTTCCATGTAATTTTTTATTTCTTTGATTTCATGGTTGACCCATTCATTGTTTAGTAGGTGTTATTTAACCTCCATGTATTTGTAGTTTTTCCAGACTTTTTCTTACGGTTGATTTCTAGTTTCATAGTGGTCTAGTCAGAAAAGATGCATGGTATGACTGTGGTCTTTTTGGATTTGTTGACACTTGTTTTGTGGCTTAACATGTGGTCTATTCTGGAGAATGTTCCACGTGCACTTGACAAGAATGTGTATTGTATGTTTTCGGATGGAATGTTCTGAATATATGTTAGATCCATCCTGTCCTGCCTCACTTTTACTTATCCACATTTGATTATTGTTATCTGCATCTATTATTTTACTAGGAGTTGCAAAATGGTGATTTTCTAAGTATGTCATTCTTTTGTACTGGTCATCTTGTCTTTTTCTTCAAAGAAGAACTTTACTTCAAAAATCATTTGGCTAACCTGAAACGTTATTCATGCAGAAAAGTCAGGATAAATGCCTTGACTTCTTTATTTTCCAATTTTTGGAAGAATGAGTTGGTGTCCTGGCAACTATCGAATATTGTTAACGCTTTCTTAGTGTCATTATCAATAGTACATTTTTTTTTTTTAAGATTTTATTTATCTGACAGAGAGAGACACAGTAAGAGAGGGAACACAAGCAGGGGGAGTGGGAGAGGGAGAAGCAGGCCTCCCGCCGAGCAGGGAGCCCAATGCGGGGCTCGATCCCAGGACCCTGGGATCGTGACCTGAGCTGAAGGCAGACGCTTAACGACTGAGCCACCCAGGTGCCCCTCAATAGTACATTTTTATAAGTCTGGTGAATTTGGCCAGTAGGAGCCTTTTTCTAGTTTGTTTTTGTGGCCTTTTGACAAGACTCTGGTCTCCTTTAGTTTCCACACTAGGAGCATCTCAGTTCTGGATTTCTGTGAGACACCCTTTGGGACATTCTGGTGTGGCTTTGAGATTAAATCTGGCTTCACATTTTGGTTTAGCCTCTTACTATCTGGAGGCTTGGGCAAGTTATGAAAACTATCTGAGCCTTACTTTATCTCTAGAATCTGGATAGTAATGCTCATCTCACATCAGTGAGGTATCAGATATGAAGTGCTTCTGAAATATTTCCCCTTTCCTTATTTCAGAGTATGTTTCTTGACAACCCTCCTATGCACTATAGTATTTTGCCAAGTAGGTGGTAGTTGTGTAATGAAGCTTATCTGCTGATGAGGTGCTGTGTGAGTGCATGGCATTCAAATTGGGATTTCCTGTCTACCTCATCCCCAAAGCTACTTGGTTTTCAAATGTTACCTGTTGGGAATTAGAGTCCAAATCAGATGT
>NW_023270664.1:567245-571618 GCF_011800145.1 Mirounga leonina
TGGGACTAATCCACCACCCCATGTGGTCTTAGCTCTGTTCCCTTTGGAACAGAGCTAAGTGGTCCCTGTGGGTCCAGGGGCATGAATGCTGGATCATAACCTAGGGAAAAGCAGGTGGTAGGAGAAGGTCTCCCAGAGGTGAGGCAGTGACCAAGGCTGGCTTCATCTTTTTCTTCTGCTTTACCAGGAGACGTTCAGCCAGGTCCTTATACCACTCGTCCACCTAGAACATTCTGGGAAAGTGCAACAGGATATGGATATCTTCCAGAAATAGACTGATTAGCCAGCTTGTGGGGAGAATGTGACTTTCTGCAAAGTTTAACTTTTGGTCAAGTTCGCTAAAGGTATGTTGCTTCAGGTTTTCCCTGATATATCTCCTTCTGACTTTTTTTTAAAGATTTTATTTATTTATTTGACAGAGAGAGAGACAGCGAGAGGGAACACAAGCAGGGGAAGTGGGAGAGGGAGAAGCAAGCTTCCTGCCTAGCAGGGAACCCGATGCGGGGCTCAATCCCAGGACCCCGGGACCATGACCTGAGCTGAAGGCAGACGCTTAACGACTGAGCCACCCAGGTGCCCCTCCTTCTGACTTAAGTGAAAGAAACAACACTGATTTAAACATGAAGCCCCTCATGATGCCAGATATCTCTGGCATCACCACCCTAAACAGCACCCAGTCACTGTCCTGCTGGCAGGCTGACCCCTGCTCTGGAGAAGCCTAAATGCCACCACAAGGACTGGCTTCCAGAGCTTTCTCACCAAACTGTCAGATGGTGAACCGGGAAAGGCTAGAAGTGGGATGTTGGACTCTGCAGTGAGACGCCGTGGATTTGAGCTCCGAATCTGCCACTTAAACTTCGGAAGATGGTTTGAATCTCCTCAGCCTGGTCTTGCAGAATGGGGGTACTCACAGTGCCCATCCATCATTGCGATCGTTGTCTGGTACCTTGCCAGTGCTTTAAAAGGTAGACATTTCTCTCATTATTAACCACCCATGACTGTTCATTAGTAGTAAAGAATCAGAGGCCAGTTGACTTACACAGGCCTGCAAGTCTGTGAGCAGAATGACGGAGAGGCATCCAACAAACCTGGCAAAGCCAAGGGCTGCTCGGGAGGCAGGGAGCCTGCAGAGCCAAGGAAGATACAGATGCAGGCCGGTGGGGGTGGAAGCAACAGGCAGTCCCCAGGGGCCAGCTCTGAACACGTCCAGCCCATCTCGCTCCGATGATGTTTGGTGGGAGGAGGCCTCAAAGACGGACAAGAGAGCTGTCGGCCACAGGGAAGCAGTGCCTCTCGACAGCACCGACTCCACACCACACAGGGTCGGCTGTACCTCCTGCCCCTTTGACCTCTGCCGACTGGCAAAAGGCCAGTGACACAGCATCCAACATGCTCAGCCTAATTCTTCCAAGTTTGGGGGCCTAGGAGCAATACGGGGGATGCAGCTTCCCTCTTCCCTCTCCCTGCTCTGGGGCTGTCACTGTCTGGGGGCCAGAGAGGTGTGCTGGATGACAGGAGGCAGGTGCCCTTGGGACAAGGACCTCAGGAGTAGCAGGGGGCTTCCTGGTGACTGACTGCCGTGGGTGCCTCATCTGCAGCAGTGGGGGTGGACATGGTTCATCCCTGGCCCACACAGGCTCCTCTCTGGGGCCTGGCCACTGCTTTCCCTCTCAGGTGCACCTGGACCATCAGATGACTCACACCCCTGGAGGGGGAGTAGGAGAGGGAGAAGCAGTCTTCCCGCCGAGCAGGGAGCCCGACGCGGGGCTCGATCCCAGGACCCCAGGATCATGACCTGAGCCGAAGGCAGGCGCTTAACGACTGAGCTACCCGGGTGCCCCTATTTATTTATTTTAGAAAGAGCTTGTGTGCGTGCCAGTGCAGGGGAGGGGTGGGGGGAAGAGAGAGAATCTTAAGTGACTTCCCCCACCCGAACGTGGAGCCCAACTTGAGACTGGCTCTTGCAACCCTGAGGTCACGACCTGAGCTGAAAATAAAAGCCAGACACTTAACTAAGCCACCAGGCGCCGCTCAGTATCTCTGTCACTATAATTTCCTTGCAGTCCCTCCCGTGCCTCTGGTTTTCCACTTTCCCTTTCCTGGGGCATTTTACCTCAAGCTTCGCTTGGACTCTGCCAGAGTCCTGAGGCCGCAGCCCTTGGGGTGAAGCAGGCCCGGGGTTCAGGAGACTGCAGTCAGGAGCCACAGAACAATGAGAACGACCCCGTGCCCTTCCTGGGAGACCTGTTTCACAATGCCAAGGAACACTGCAGCCCCCAAATTAACAGTCCTCCGGGGTGCAGGCTCAGGGGGGCCCAAAGTTCCTCTAGGTCCTTCATGGGGGATCTCGCCCAGTGACCTCCGTGTCCTGGTCCTTGGACAACTGGCTCCCTCTGCAGCCAGACGCAGTGACCCTCATCTACAACAGGGAGTTAGACGTCTGGTGGCAGGTTCTTGGGCATTGCCCAGTGACGTCATTGACCAGTGACCCATACCGCCCTCCTTCTGCGCCACCTTGTGGGCCCGCCATGAACAAGCTTTACCTTCCAGGCCATCTAGATCCTGTTTCCTTGTTTCTGTGGCCATGTTTATCACCAGCCAGCTCTCCATAGTCAGGGCGGCCACCCCCATGTGAGCACAGCCATGCGAGCGGTACTCCCTCCCTGTCTGGCCTGCGCGACCACTGAGGTGGATCAATCACACCTGGGAGCGCAGGTTCACGGTATGCCCTGCATGCACCACCGGTCTGCAGGGTGCTGTGACTGAGCTGAGGAACGACTGTCTTCTAGACTTCCTCAGAGAGTCTGTGGATGAATCATCTCGCTGGTGGGTTCTGAGGAGTCTCATCTGCTCCGAGGTGGGTCCTAAGCGCTCAGAATACACGATGAGTAAAGAAACCCGAGTCTACCGGAGAGCCCACTCACCATCCTTTTCCCCAACAGGTTGGCCCCCCTGCTCTGTGGGATCTGCAGGTTACAAAACGCAGACTGTGGGCAAGTGTGGAGCAGGACAATGGTTTCTCCTGCTCTGTCCCCACAGGGTGGACAAGTGCTCTCTCTGGGGGACAGCTCCCTGGGCCTTTGGGTGACGTCAGAGACAGAGGAGGAGGAACTGCTTTCCTGGGCACAGGGACAGAGTGTTGAGCAGGATGGGACGAGGGAGGGACCTGGCAGGGAGGACAGGCGTCAGCAAGGAGGTGAACGCTGGGGCTGTCAGGCCCAATATTTAGTCCCAATTGTAGAGGGCCCGGGTTGCGGTGTGGTCCCCTCACCATCTACCCATCAGGCCAGCCTTGTTGGGGTGATAATGGGCAAGGAGGGAGAGGACATGGGAAGGCTGGCTGATGAGGGCCAGGCTGCAAAGAGAAACTTAGAAGGCACACAGCACGACTGGGACTTGACCTAGGCCAGCGGACACATAGGGCTGGGGGTGGGGGGCCCAGGCCACGGCCAAATGCTGAATGAGGCAGGTGGGGACTGGGGCATCCAGGCAGGGCCACACAGGACGATGGTGATGACAGAGGGGTTGGACACGCAAACCACGACCGCATAATACAGCCACACTCACACCCCACACATCCGCTCACAACACACCACTCACACCCCACTGCTGACACACTCCACACTCACATTCTCTCTCTCACACACACACAGCTCCCTCTGATGCCTAAAACGCCCCCCTCCCAGGACCCCTGCAGCCGTGCGCCGGTCTTTGGGAAGCAGAAGTCTCCCTGGGAGGTCCGCAAGGTCCCCAGCACCCCTCAAGGGCCCCGGGACAGTGCCAGGGAGGGACTCCAGGCAGACCCCACCGGGCCCGCGTCCCCACTGTGGATCCTGGTCTCGCTGAGCGGAGCTCGGAGCTCGGGAGGGACTGACCCTCCAGGCGGGGGTCCCGCAGTCTCCCCCTTCCCAGGTTGAGAACCCCCACACCCCTCTGCTCCAGGACGCTTTCTGATGGGCTGCGCGACAGCCACTTCTGGTCCCTTACATGAACTAAGTAAAACTAAAAGCAGGCATTCAGTCCTTGGCGGCACCAGCTACACGTCAATGGCCGCCGGCCCCGCGTGCTCGCGGACACCGCGTGGGACAGCGCGGGTGGGCACCTGCGCAGGTCCTTGCAGAGAAGGGCTGGGCCTTTCCATCCCAGGCCAAGCGAGCGCGCTAACTCTCCGCGTCCGTCCGGCCGCGGCTGGGGCGGGGCAGTGCGACCCCAGGCCCGGCGGGGCAGGGGTGCGCCCGGGGCCCTCGCTTCCCGCACGCGCGGAGGAGGAAGGAGCAGGCGGCGCCGGGAAGGCCGCGCGCCGGCAGGTGGGCCGGGCCGAGGGCGGGGCGCCGAGGGCGGGGCCGGCGGGCGCGCGGCGGGGCGGGGCCTGC